>NC_079439.1:4952561-5032450 GCF_903798145.1 Danio aesculapii
GGCCATTTTAGGAAATCTGTAATTACTCACAGATCAACCAGAGAAGATTTGATTTATGAGGTATTTACAATTTTATATCGTATACAAAGGAAAGGAGGGACAGTAGGGTTTTGCTGGATACCTGCGCATAAAGGAATATATGGAAATGAAATGGCTGATAAACTGGCAAAGGAAGCATTGAAAAGTAATAAGTTAGAGGTTCTCTTAGGAAAAGGTGAAATTAAATCTATTATTAAAGAAAATATTAAGAAAGAATGACAAGGAATCTGGGACAGAGACGAGAAGGGACGGCATCTATATAAAATATAAAAAATTGTAGAGACAAAAAGAAATGTATATGGTAGAAACAGAAAGGAAGAAGTTATATTAACTATACTGAGGCTTGGTCAGACTGGATTAAATTCAACTATGTCAATACTGGGAGTTAAAGAAAATGATTTGTGTGATCATTGTGGAGTCAGAGAAACTGTAGAACATGTTATGTTTGACTGCAGGAAATATATACAAGAGAGGAGGGAATTAATAGAATATTTATATAATAATGGCCATAAAGATAGAAACTTAGAATATATATCAGGGATAAATGTTAATAGGGATAGTTTAGGGTATAGGGTATTAATACAATATCTATATAACACAGGATTGAGTGATAGAATGTAATAAATAATTGACATTAAAATGTATTAAAAGGACCCGGAGGGACTAAGTTTGGAAGCAGGAGGAGCTGAACACACAGTGCCTGATGGAGAAATTTAGGTAAGCATAATAGTATATAATAGTATATATATATATATATATATATATATATATATATATATATATATATATATATATATATATATATATATATATATATATATATATATATATATATATATATATATATACATATATATATGAACTGTAGGTGGCGGCATGTGCATATGACACCAGCCTGCCAGTAAAACAAAAGAAGAAGAAGAAGGCCATTTTAGGAAGTTTTTTCCTTGTGTGGATAGTTGATGTGTTTGGGCCTAACTATTGGCATAGCCAGAGCACACATTGACTCTGTAAATTTTGTATATAATTTAGCAGAAAAAAAAACAGTTTTGTTTTGGTGGGAATCCACAACTTTTTTGCACTTTAATAAACACCTTGAACTGAATTTATTCCTCGTCACTGGTTTTGTGCATCTGCACCCGGGTACATCCTAACAACGAGGAACATCATTTAAAAAAAAAGCAAACACAAAGTGAGAAATAATAGCTAGTTTACTATATAAGCACTCGAACTAACAAGAATTTCTTCCAACAATAATAAACTTAAAAATCCACTGATCTGTATGTAAAGTGACCACTTCAGCTTTCAAACACACTTTCACTATAAAACACTCTTACAGGCCTCAGAGGTGAAGTAACACACAGACACGTTTGGCTTTACTGGTGCTGTTTTTGACCTACAGGAGACATTGAGAAACCCAAACGGACCTGATAACATTTCACAGTTTTATAGAGGACCAGAAGGGACTCGCTGTTAACAATCCCATAAACTGAACAGAAATCTCTTATTTCCACACTATCAGCTACAGTTCATTACCCCGAACGCACAGAAAATCACCTATAATAGTGTTCTGGCACAATGTAGGGTGAGCTTTAGGAAAGAACATTCATTATAAACTCTACGCTGTCTGACATTTAGTCAAAGACTAGGCTTCAATTCTCAGGAAATGCACGTATTGTTATTTATACAACAGTTCTGTCTGGTTCTCGCATCTGATTGGCTGATAACTGTGCGATATTCTGCAATAACACAACAGCCTCTTCACCGTTGTGGTGTATTACTCCGCCCACATAGAGAGACAAGCAGAAAAGTAAACAACTTACTACAGTTTGAGAAATATTGCTGCTGTTGGACAACAATGTACTTTTGAGGCTTTGTTGGGCAAGAATGTAGTTGTTTAGATTCAGCACGTCGGTGGCCATCAGCCTGTCATTCAGCAGAACAAAGAAATTGACAGTTGACTGCTACAAGATGGTGACAGCGACCGCATAATAAGTTTTTAGGGAAGAAAAACTCGGCGTACATTTCAAACTACAGCTGAACAAATCATTACAGAACTGGTAAGTGATATTCTAAGTCGATCTCTCTCTTTTGTATGTTAAAGTGCTGTATTTATACCATAAAAATCTGCTAGTGTTTGCTTTGGCCTTTTCAGGGTTAATTATAGTGATATCCTGATTGCAACAGAGAAATACTAGGGAATCTCTGTAGACTGATGGCATTTCATGCCGTTCAGCCTTATAATCTTAAAATGTGAGCAAAAACACCTGTTTTGTCATCACTTTAGACATTACACTAGAGAATCATTCAAACACTAGCTTTAAAGTGACGTTGGTGAATAAGCAATGGTTTCTGCTGTCCTGACGTCAGCTGCAGACATGAAGGAATGGCGGAAGAAAGTAGTCCCTCGTACAAAAGGATTTTTGAGACTCTCCATGTTTAATTTTCTTTTTTATACACGATTATACCGTTGAACTGTTGTACATAAGCAATATCACACTTATGGCAGGGCGATATGGCTGTATATTGTCACTGGTGGGGCACTAAGGTACTCGGCCTACAGCCTCGAGCCAATGCATGCCTCCCACCGGTGTCGATATACAGCCATATCGCACTGCTACTCATGCTACTCGCTACTCAAAATTATTCGCCCTCTTGTTAAATTTCTTTTTCAAATATTCCCCAAATGATGTTTATCAGATTCAGGAATTTTTCACAGTATTTCCTATAATATTTGTTCTTCTGGAGAAAGTCTTATTTCTTTTATTTCGGCTGGATTAAAAGCAGTTTTACATTTTTTAAAAAGCATTTTTCAGTCAATATTATTAGCCCCCTTAAGCAGTATTTGTTAGATTGTGAATAGACTATCTACAGAACAAACCACTGTTGTCCAATGACTTCCTAATTACTCTAACCTGCCTAATTAACCTAGTTAAGCCTTTAAATGTCACTTTACACTGAATAGATTGAGTTGAAGAATATCTAGTCAAATATTATATGCTGTCATCATGGCAATGATAAATTATATAAGTTATAAGAAACTAGTTACTTATTAAAACTATTATGTGTATAAATGTGTTGAAAAAAACTCTTCTCTCTGTTAAACAGAAATTTGGGAAAAATATTTTGGGGGGGCTAATAATTCTGATTTCAACTACATATTTTTGAAGTCACTTTGAATAAATAAATAAATTAATTGATTAATAATACTATTCACAAACATCAATGTAAATATGCAAATGTGATTGGTTATATTAGAGTAGCAGTAATTATATATATATATATATATATATATATATATATATATATATATATATATATATATATATATATATATATATATATATATCAACCAATCATTTTCTTTTCAGCTTAGTCCCTTTATTAATCCGGGGTCTCCAAAGCGGAATGAACCGCAAATTATCCAGCATATGTTTTACACAGCCAATGTCCTTCCAGCTGTAGCCCACTGGGAAACATCCATACACACTCATTCACACAAATACACTACGGACAATTTAGCTTACCCATATATACCGCATGTCTTTGGACTTGTGGGGGAAACCGGAGTACCCGGAGGAAACACACGCCAACACGGGGAGAACATGCAAACTCCACACAGAAATGCCAACTGACCCAGCTGAGGCTCGAACCAGTGACCAATCTTGCTGTGAGGCGACAGCGATACCCACTGCGCCACCGCATCGCCCAATATATATATATATATATATATATATATATATATATATACATACATTTAAAAAATGATTCATTTAAACATTTATTTTAAAAAAATGATTCAGACACTGCACATTGTCTCTATAAACTAATTGAGAGTGGACTGTGCACTCACGTGAAATAAAATAAAATAAAATAAAATAAAATAAAATAAAATAAAATAAAATAAAATAAAATAAAATAAAATAAAATAAAATAGTTTAAACAAAATAATAAAATGAAATAAAATAAATGTGTCTAGAAAAAAATATTGCATAACCAAAAAAAAAAATAAATGAAACAAACATTCATTCATTTTCTTTTTGGCTTAGTCCCTTTATTAATCCGAGGTCGCCACAGTGGAATGAACCGCCAACTTATCCAGCACATGTTTTACGCAGCGAATGCCCATCCAGCTGCAACCCATCTCTGGGTACATCCAAACACATTCATTCACACTCATACACTAAGGACAATTTAGCCTACCCAATTCACCTGTACCGCATGTCTTTGGACTGCGGGGGAAACCGAAACACCAGGAGGAAACCCACACGAACGCAGGGAGAGCATGCAAACTCCACACAGAAACGCCAACTGACCCAGCCGAGACTCGAACCAGCGACCTTCTTGCTGTGAGGCGACAGCACTACCTACTGCGCCACTGCGTCGCCCCATGAAACAAACAGTATGACAAAAATATCTAAATTCCAATCCACATTGTTGACCTGTGAACAAACAAAGATACAGCACAGACAGTTTGATCCTCTAAATGCAGCTATTGGACAGCTGTTGTTGTTTTTTTGACTGAAAAAATAGATCAATTACTTCTGTAAGTCTGTAATAATCAAATCCCTGATCAAATCCCATCAGCAGGAAAACCTCAGTCCAGGAAAAATAGCAACACCAGAGGAAAAAACCCACTAAATAACAAGACACAAGACAGATCATATCCCCTAATAGACAAAGAACAATCTAAAACTTGACAACCTGACGCATTATTCGGGAGATTGATGAAAAAAAAGCACAGATTCCTGCTGGATAACACACAGTTTGAAGGATGTCAGACGGCAGGAGGGTGTGGAGAAAACACTGAAGACAGTCATCCATCATTCTGGAAAAATCTGCATTTCTCAGTAATGAACACACACATTTCTGCAGATGAGATTGAAGTCTCACAGAGGTTGAGAGTTCAGAAACCAGATCACGTTAAAAAAACTTTTCCAAACCCTAACAAGACTGCATTCACAGAGCTTTCAGACACTTTCCAAACGGTAGGCAGAAAAATAATGAGCAGCAGCACATGTTTCCATTGAAGAAAAGATCATCTCATAATACACTGTGCCTAAAAAATCAGTTCTGTATAGACCGGCAAAAGCTCCAACTTTACATGATCATTTTAAACAGGATTATTTCAACCAATTTAATCCATTTCAATTCACCTTTATTTCCATAGCGCTTTTACAATGTACGTTGTGTCATAGCAGCTTAACAAAGAAGTTCTAGTAAACTTAAACTGCGTCAGTCTAGCTGAAGTTCAGTTTAGTTCAGTTCAGTGTCTTAGTGTAGTAGGTGGATGGGCTTCAGCAGCGGATGACGACAACGGGTGCCACTCCAGTCAAGATCAGGAAATTGAGGCTTAAATTTGCACAGGTGCACCAAAATTGGACAATAGAAAACGTTGCCTGGTCTGATGAGTCTCAATTTCTGCTGCAACATTCAGATGGTAGTGTTAGAATTTGGTGTCAGAAACATGAAAGCATGGCTCCATCCTGCCTTGCATCAATGGTTCAGGCTGGTGTTGATGGTGTAATGGTGTGGGCATGGTATTTTCTTGGCACACTTTGGGCTCATTAGAACCAATTGAGCATGGTGTCAACACCACAGCCTACCTGAGTATTGTTGCTGACCATGTCCATTCCTTTATGACCACAGTGTACTCATCTTCTGATGGCTACTTCCAGCAGGATAACGCACCATGTCAAAGCGTGAATCATCTCAGACTGGTTTCTTGAACATGACAATGAGTTCACTGTACTCAAATGGCCTCCACAGTCACCATATCTCAATCCAATAGAGCACCTTTGGGATGTGGTGGAATGGGAGATTCGCATCATGGATGTGCAGCCGACAAATCTGCAGCAACTGCGTGATGCTCTCATGTCAATATGTAGCAAAATTTCTGAGGAATATTTCCAGTAGCTTGTTGAATCTATGCCACGAAGGATTAAGGCAATTCTGAAGGCAAAAGGCGGTTCCACCCGGTACTGGTAAGGTGTACCTAATAAAGTGGCCGGTGAGTGTATATTTGTAGCCAAATCGCTGAATGACAATTAAAATATTATTATATATCATGCCAACGCCTCGACCTTTTCCTTTAAGACGAGGCTCGTGTTTAGAATGATATCTTTCAGGCCAAGGCTCTTTCAAGGACATGTAATGTGTGTGGTTTAAACCAGGTTTCTGTTAGTGCCTCTAGCTTTAGATTGAGTTCGATGCATCTAGCTTTAGAAACAAATTAGTGCACAATATATAGGGGTGTCAAAATTAATTGTTTCTTCAGTGCACCACGATGCAGACGCGGACAATTCGGTATCGGTTCAGTAATAATCATAACCGGTTATTGTGTACTTATGTCATTTATCTCATATGCGCTATGTCTCCGATGCTTACAATGGTGAGGGAGGCGAGCACGAGTATTTACAACACTCCAACTACTTAAAAACACAGAAACTGTGCACAATTTCACTGCGTGTGTGTTTGCTGGATCAGGATTTCACTGACACTTACAGCAGAAGCCCCTATTTCACTGCGATTGAGAGAATGAAAGTACTCTCTCTCTCTCTCTCTCACTCACTGTGGGCCCATTTGACCTGCTGGCGTGACTTTTCCTCTTCTCTCGGCTGTTAAAGCGATACTTCTGGATACAGACACGAGCGCTTGCCTGCAGAGTATTCTCCACCTTGTCATGGATCAGCTGTGATCGCCCCTGCCGCTTATCAGTGTCACTCATCTGTGAAGAGCGCAGCACGCAAGAGCCAATCACAGCTGTTTTTGTTGAGGGTGTGACCGATCAAAGGGGTGTAAGAGAACTTGGTAGACTAGGATCAGAAAGCGAGCAGGATATTTATATTTATTTATATTAATTGCTATAAATGCTCGAAAAATTTGATACAAATAGTCAAAAGTGGCAGATGTAAATGGCAAACTGTGAAACAAAACAAAAATCTAGATTGTTAGATATAAACTTGACAAGACTAATTAAAACTCAAAAATGTAAACAAAATGTGAACTAAAATGTTTACCTCATGAAAACTATATTCTAGAATAAATCAAAACTGAGAGATGTAAACACAACAGGTATACCACAACACATCCCGAATCCTGGCGTGGAAACAGAAAGTGTGACAAGGGGTTTATCAGTCAGGATATAAAACTTATTCCTGGATCCAATTCACGAATGGAAACGAAACGGGGTCACGAACCAAACGTCACCATGCAGACCACATGAAACCCACCCAGATCCAGCAGATCTGGAGCTCAGCCCATCAAAACCACTATAAAAGCAGCCCTGAGATCTGCAAAAAACACCCTGGAGACCGCAGATACTGCAGACCACAAATAACACGCGAGAGAGAAACTCCCATCATAAAAACACACACATGCAAAACGATTAGAATAAAATGCCTTCATTAACAAAACGGCACATTACAAACACTCCTAAATAAAATGTATAAATATATAATAGTTAAAAAAAAAAAAAAAAAAAATATATATATATATATATATATATATATATATATATATATATATATATATATATATATAATTATTATTATTATTACAATTATTAGCCAGTGCAAGGCAATTTTCTCCTTATGCTTTTAAAGTATTTCTCCTCACGTCAAAAAACTGCTAAGGTCAATATTATTAGCTCCCTATGAAATTTCTATACAAAGAAAATTGTCTATACAAAACAAACCACTGTTGTCCATTGACTTGCTTAGTTAACGCACTTTAAGCTAAATACTAGTATCTTGCAAACTAACTAGTAATATTTTATGCACTGTCAATATTTCTGCAATTTCTTGTGATGTTTTGAAAGTTGAAATGCATTGAGGATGACAAAAGCCAGTCACCAAAGATTGTTTATGCAGCTTACAGTGTGAGTATTTTGTTATATCAAACTTTAAACATAAGTTTAAAAATATATTTGATTCAGTCATTTCTTTTCATACACATAAAAATGTAACTTTCAATAAAATATAAAGTCTGTATGACACCTATATATATATATATATATATATATATATATATATATATATATATATATATATATATATATATATATATATATATATATATATATATAGGTGTCATACAGACTTTATATTTTATTGAAAGTTAAATTTTTATATTATATATTATATATATACACACACACACGCACGCACGCACGCACGCACACACACACTTGAAGTCAGAATTATTAGCCCCCCTTTGAATTTTCTTTTCTTTTTTTTTAAATATTTCCCAAATGATGTTTAACAGAGCAAGGAAATTTTCACAGTATGTCTGATAATATTTTTTCCTCTGAAAAAAAAAATGTTCTTCTGGAATTTTTTTTTCTTTTTTAATTTCGGCTAGAAAAAAAAGCAGTTTTAAATTTTTTTAAACCATTTTAAGGTCAATATTATTAGCCCCTTTAAGCTATATATTTTTTCAATAGTCTACAGAACAAAGCATCATTATACAATAACTTGCATAATTATTACAATAACTACCCTAACCTGCCTAGTTAACCTAATTAATCTAGTTAAGCCTTTAAATGTCACTTTAAGCTGTATAGAAGTGTCTTGAAAAATATTTATTTACTGTCAAATAATAAATATTATGTGCTGTCATCATGTCAAAGATAAAATAAATCAGTTATTAGAAATGAGTTATTAAAACTATTATGTTTAAAAATGTGTTGAAAAAAGAAGAAATTAGAAATAACAGAAATTGGTGGAAAAAATAAATAAAATAACTGAGTCTCAATTTCTGCTGCGACATTCGGATGGTCGGCTCAGAATTTGGCGTCAACAACATGAAAGCATGGATTCATCCAACCTTGTATCAATGGTTCAGGCTGGTGGTGGTGTAATCGTGTGGGGGGTATTTTTTTGCCACACTTTGGGACCATTTGTACCAATTGAGCATCGAGTCAACGCCACAGCCTACCTGAGTATTATTGCTGACCATGTCCATCCCTTTATGACCACAGTGTACCCATCATCTGATGGCTACTTCCAGCAGGATAACGCACCATGTCATAAAGCGTGAATCATCTCAGACGGGTTTCTTGAACATGACAATGAGTTCACTGTACTCAAATGGCCTACACAGTCACCAGACCTCAATCCAATAGAGCACCTTTGGGATGTGGTGGAACAGGAGAATCGGATCATGGATGTGCAGCCGACAAATCTGCAGCGACTGCGTGATGCTATCATGTCAATATGGAGCAAAATCTCTGAGGAATATTTCCAGTACCTTGTTGAATCTATGCCACGAGGGATTAAAGCAGTTCTGAAGGCAAAAGGGGTCCAACCCAGTACTAGTAAGGTGTACCTAATAAAGTGGCCGGTGAGTGCAAACAAGCAAATATGCAAAAAGCTTAGATTAGAATTAGAAAGATAGAAAAAGTTACTTAAACAAAGACATGCCTTTTTCTTAAAACAACTTAAAATATGTAAAAATGTAACATGAAATGACACTAACTTAATATAATTCATTTGAATTAAATTTAACTTTTACAAAATAAGATATATTTTAGACATTTACTGTATATACGCACTAAAAAAGTTATATAATCAGTTAGTAATGACAATTACTAAACTACTAAAATGACTTAATGTTAATTTGAATCCATGCGATTTTTTACAGTGTGAGACAGATTTAAAAAAAGTATGTATATTAAAAATGTATATTAAAAATATTAATAAAATGAAAAAACTAAACAAAACAAAAAACTATGTTTTAAAACAATAATAACAATAATTTTATTTATTTATTTATTTTTTCTTCATTGGTTGTAGTCTGGTTTCTAGTTTAAGTCCAAGTATTTAGTTTCTCCCCAATGCTAATTATGAGACATGTGATGTGTGACAGATGTATTTTCTGCTATCACATACTTAAGCCTGATTAAAAAGACATTTACTGATGTCATTATCCGTCCTCACAACATGGACCCAATCCAAGAAAACCATCATTTCAGACGAGCTCAGTGAAAGATATCAGGATGTGTTTATGTCTCAGCTTTTCCCAGGAAACCGAGAGAAATGCCATTTGGTTCCCATACAGGTACATTATGTTTTAGCTTCAAGTTGACGTCTGACAAATGGATGAAGGATATTTACAATCTAGCAACCCGACACAAGATAATATTCCATAATTATGCACTAAAATGATTGCTATAGCAGACGAACACAGTGGATACTGGACTCAAGATCACGTTTTTGAGCTTTCAGTATCTGTAATGTACTTCATATACAGCATGTGCCAGTAATAATAGCTGATCATTCATTCTGCAGTCTAAACACTCAAATCACAGCCTCTTTAACTCAATTTACTCAACTACTGATTCACTCATTTACTACACAGAGCAGTTAATGAGGAGAATGGAGAGCACAAGTTCACACTAAGACCAGAAGAACAACTGCTTTCTATTGGAAATGAGTATTAAAGGGGTCATGAAATGAGAAAAATAAATTCTCTCTATCTTTTCGCAAATAAGAGCTCATAGTATTATAAAAACATCCTGCAAGTTTCACAACTCAAAACTTTGAAGTCTCTCTAAAAACAGCTTATATCGAAGGAAGTCTAACTAAACAACAGGTTTTGGAATCTTCGACTCTAGAATATAATATGGTGGATAAGCTCCGCCTCCTTAGGAAACCAATGCCTACTTTTCCTTTATAGTGCATTTACTATTGTTAATATCAGTGGGCATTTACTTCAGAGTCTACAATTGGCCACACCCATTCAAACAAGGCGTTTTGATGATAAGGATTAAAAACAGCACCAAAAATAGTCAATAACTTCTCAATTATTATGTTTTAGGTGTTTAAAAATATATCTTTGTCATCTCTCCAAAAACAGCTATATTGAAGGCAGTCTGACTTAACAAAAGGTTCTGGAATGTTCGACTCTCTGATGTAATAGAGTGGATAAGCTCCGCCTCCTCAGAATATCAATGCCTACTTTCCTTTATACTCCATTTAGCCCTGTTGATATGCAAAACTATAAGCCAGTCAGAGCAGTGGGCGTTTACTTCTGAGTCCACCGTTGGCCACGACCATTCAAACAAAGCGTTTTGATGATAAAACAGCACAGAAAATAGTCAATTACTTCTAAATTATTATGTTTTAGGTGTTAAAAAACGTCGTAATGTTCCCCCAAAAAATTGCTTATTGCAAAGGCAGTTTGACTAAAAAAGAATGTTCAAATCTATGATGTAATAGGGTGCATAAGCTCCGCCTCCTCATAACATCAATGCCTACTTTTCTTTATACTCCATTTAGCCCTGTTAAATTGCAAAACTATAAGCCAATAAGAGCAGTGGGCATTTACTTCTGAGTCTACCGTTGGCCACGCCCATTCAAACAAAGCGTTTTGGTGATAAGTGTTAAAAGAATAACGGAAATAGTCAATTACTTCTAAATTATGATGTTTTAGGGGTTAAAAAATGTCTTAATGTTCTCTCAAAAACAGGTTATATTGAAAGCAGTCTGATTAAACAACAGGTTCTGGAATGTTCAAATCTATGATGTAATAATGTGGATAAGCTCCGCCTCCTCAGAAATGCAATATCTAGTTATCCTTTGTAGTCCATTTTGTATTGTTAATACACAAAACTGTGAGCCAATCAGAGCAATGAGTGTTTACTTCTGAATCTACAATTGGTCATGACCATTCAAACAAAGCGTTTTGATGATAAAACAGCACAGAAAATAGTCAATTACTTCTAAATTATTATGTTTTAGGTGTTAAAAAATGTCGTAATGTTCTCTCAAAAAATTGCTTATATCGAGGGCAGTTTGACTAAAAAAGAATGTTCAAATCTATGATGTAATAGGGTGCATAAGCTCCGCCTCCTCATAACATCAATGCCTACTTTCCTTTATACTCCATTTAGCCCTGTTAAATTGCAAAACTATAAGCCAATAAGAGCAGTGGGCATTTACTTCTGAGTCTACCGTTGGCCACACCCATTTAAACAAAGCGTTTTGGTGATAAGTGTTAAAAGAATAACGGAAATAGTCAATTACTTCTAAATTATGATGTTTTAGATGTTAAAAAATGTCTTAATGTTCTCTCAAAAACAGCTTATATTGAACGCAGTCTGATTTAACAACAGGTTCTGGAATGTTCAAATGTAATAATGTGGATAAGCTCCTCCTCCTCAGAAATGCAATATCTAGTTTTCCTTTGTAGTTCATTTTTGTATTGTTAATACGCAAAACTGTGAGCCAATCAGAGCAGTGAGTGTTTACTTCTGAATCTACAACTGGCCACGACCATTCAAACAAAGTGTTCTGATGATAAAAACAGCACAGAAAATAGTCAATTACTTCTAAATTATTGTTTTAGGTGTTAAAAAACATCGTAATGTTCTCAAAAAAAAAATGCTTATATTGAGGGCAGTTTGACTAAACAACATTGTTTAAATCTCTGATGTAATAGAGTGGATAAGCTCCGCCTCCTCAGAACATCAATGCCTACTTTCCTTTATACTCCATTTAGCCCTGTTAAATTACAAAACTATAAGCCAGTCAGAGCAGTGGGCGTTTACTTTGAGTCCACCGTTGGCCATGCCCATTCAAACAAAGCGTTTAGGTGATAAGTGTTAAAAGAATAACGGAAATAGTCAATTACTTCTAAATTATGATGTTTTAGATGTTAAAAAATGTCTTAATGTTCTCTCAAAAACAGGTTATATTGAAAGCAGTCTGATTAAACAACAGGTTCTGGAACGTTCAAATCTATGTTGTAATAATGTGGATAAGCTCCGCCTCCTCAAAAATGCAAAATCTAGTTTCTTTGTAGTCCATTTTGTATTGTTAATATGCAAAACTGTGAGCCAATCAGAGCAGTGAGAGTTTACTTCTGAATCTACAATTGGTCATGACCATTCAAACAAAGCGTTTTGATGATAAAACAGCACAGAAAATAGTCAATTACTTCTAAATTATTATGTTTTAGGTGTTAAAAAACGTCGTAATGTTCTCTCAAAAACAGCTTATACTGAACGCAGTCTGATTAAACAACAGGTTCTGGAATGTTCAAATCTATGATGTAATAATGTGGATAAGCTCCGCCTCCTCAGAAATGCAATATCTAGTTTTCCTTTGTAGTCCATTTTGTATTGTTAATTTGCAAAACTGTGAGCCAATCAGAGCAGTGAGTGTTTACTTCTGAATCTACAATTGGCCACGACCATTCAAACAAAGTTTTCTCTTGATAAAAACAGCACAGAAAATAGTCAATTACTTCTAAATTATTATGTTTTAGGTGTTAAAAAACGTCGTAATGTTCTCTCAAAAAATTGCTTATATCGAGGGCAGTTTGACTAAACAAGAATGTTCAAATCTATGATGTAATAGGGTGCATAAGCTCCGCCTCCTCAGAACATCAATGCCTACTTTCCTTTATACTCCACTTAGCCCTGTTAAATTGCAAAACTATAAACCAATCAGAGCAGTGGGTGTTTACTTCTGAATCTACAATTGGCCACGACCATTCAAACAAAGATTTTGATGATAAAACAGCACAGAAAATAGTCAATTACTTCTAAATTATTATGTTTAGGTGTTAAAAAATGTTGTAATGTTCCCCCCAAAAATTGCTTATATCGAAGGCAATTTGACTAAACAAGAATGTTTAAATCTATGATGTAATAGGGTGCATAAGCTCCGCCTCCTCAGAAAATCAATGCCTGCTTTTCCTTATAATCCAGATAGTATTGTTAATATACAAAACTGTTAGCCAATCAGAGCAGTGGGTGTTTACTTCTGAGTCTATTTAGATGTTAAAAAGTTGAAAATATTATAAGTGAACCTCAAAATAAAAGAACAGCACAAAATGAGTCAGATATTTTTGTGTCAAACATTTTGAACATTGTTTTTCTTTTTTTTGGTCTGTGCAGTCAAAGTCAATAATATTGACCTTAAAATAGTTTTAAAAAATTAAAAACTGCTTTTATTGTAGCCGAAAAAAAATATTACAGCAAAATACAGTGAAAATTGGTAATAATTTTGCTCTCAATTGTACATGAAACACCAGTATTTATTTCATACAGTTGGCTCTAATATACAAACAATACAAAGATGTCTAAAAATCCTCATCGCTTTCTGAAACTGCAAAAATTCTCTCATGCTAAATATTGCAATTAAAACAACATCACTGGCACTGAATAGCTGGAAGCTGCTGAACTAATAGCTGCATGTTCAACCACTCTAGGAGCAAATTATATGGTCTGAAACGATTGCACACAAGCATTAATAATCTCATTGCACCATGTGTTTGGACTCACTCATCTCGAACCCTGCTGAGCTTAAGCAATGCCATCTCCTCTTGCTCAAACTCACAGAACACCCAGAGTTTTTAATAAAAACACATTGCATCTGTGCAAAACGCTATTTAATGGCACAATCAAAATGTCTAAAGGCGGTTACACTTTCGCCACATTTATGCGATGACTTTGCTTCTTACTGTGCCGACCACCCAAAAATCTAATCACCGTGTTTGTTTGCCTATAAAAGCGGTGACCCCTGAATTCCCAGGGTCAAATGCCTAGGGATGTTCATATATGGGAAAACAAATGCAATCATCCGCTCTTTCCTGTTCGCTGGGCCTTAAATCATCAGTTTGTCCGACAGTTGGCCCTCTCTTTGGGCTTGTGCCCTCCATGCGTCCTGCTAAAGTCATTATTGTGCTTACAACAGGCTAGGGTTTACCTTTGAGACTCCACTTACTTGAAGTTGTCATCTTCCACAAACTTCTGGAGCTCCTCAATGTAGCGGACGGACATCAGATACTTCTGCACATGCGGGAGTGTCACGAGGTGATCTGTGAGAGATGCAGGGGTCAAGGGTCAGACGACTGCATGTTCATATACACATATGTACTGCTGTAGAAAAAAATTATAAGCTGCTGAGTCCCAATTCACATGATAAACTACGTCTTAAAAGCATGTACTATTAAAGTCAGAATTATTAGCCCTCCTGTATTTACTTTTTTCTACAATTTCTAAACATTTTTAAACATAATAGTATTAAAGGGCACCTATGGTGAAAAATCTACTTTTCAAGCTGTTTGGACAGACATGTGTGTAGGTATAGTGTATAGACCGTCATATTGGGGTGATATAAACACACACAGTCCTTTTTTTAAAATTTAACAACATAGAAACGGTGGACCAATTATAGCGTTTTTCAGATCGACCGCAACTTGACGTAGGAGTGCGGTCCCCCCGCCCACCAATATTGATTGACAGGCGCGCATCACCATATCCTCAGTTTGTTGTTTCACGTCCGTCATTTTCAGCGTGTGAGTCAAAGCGATATCACCAAAGGAACACCCTTGCTCTGTTTTTAGATGTAAGGCTCATTGGGATCAACACAAGATCAACATTTATCACATGATTACTCTCATCGGAATTATTGGTTTGTAACTTTAGGTGGGTGTGCAAACATGTGTACTTCTCATTGTGTCTACCTTAAACTTCAGTCGTTTGCATTTCTCGCGGTCACAGAAGCTCCCTGTGATCTTAAATAGGTGCAGCTGGAAAGTGTGAGTGCGTTGCCTCACGTGCGCGTCCGTCTATTGGAAATAAAATAACGAACTTGCCTGCAGGTCGCACACCAGAAGCGCCTCTCAGTGACGCACAGCGCCGTGCATTTTAGAATTGTAAACATAGGTTTCTATCAAGGTACACACACCAACGCCTTAAGTTAGCGGCTGTTTGCGGCGCCCAGCCACGACTTGGGACACTTCATATTTCTGCCGCACCACAGAGCACCACCTGAATAGTTTCATTTTAAATAACATCTGAATGTGCATGTCTGGTGTGCTGTGTCGCAGCTCTGAGTGAATCAGTCAAAGTTAATTCAGTGTGCGTGGTTATTAGTCTCGGTGTACAAGCTCAGAACTTTAAACTAGCACTAGTTGGCTGTAAAACTATACAAAGACACATGATTTTGTAGTCTCTGCTTGGTCTGTGTCCGACTCGTACATGTACGGCTGAATGCTGGTCCTCTCACTCACGTTGCTTCTCTCTGTCTGCCTGTCTGTTGCCAAACACAAATCGGGGAAGCTTTTGGCTCCGCCCCCTTGTTACGTTGGGCGGGAAGTCGAAACTCATTTTCATGTGAAGCAACACACCCCTAAAACAGTGAGCTGTGGACACGCCCCCAACATGACACTTTTAACACATTATAATAGAACAATCTGAACTGTGTTTTGAACTAAACTGGCACACTCAGAAGAACCATAATATTAATATTAAATCTTAAAAAAGGGGTAAACTATGTGCCCTTTAAATAATTTCTAATAATGATTTATTTTATCTTTGCATGACGACAGCACACAATATTTGACTAGATAGTTTTCAATACACTAGTTTTCAGCTTAAAGTGACATTTAAAGGATTATGCAAGTTAGGGTAATTAGGCAAGTCATTGGGCTCTGTTTTAATGATCTAGGCACAGAGTCTAAAGCACATAGTTCAAAAGCATTAATGGTGTGTCCGAATCCACTTTTGCTATTTTAAGGACTGAGAAATACACTCTGCAGCCTGGCGCCTGGTCTAGCAGGGTTGTGTTTGTTCTCTTAATGATTTCTGGGTGTGTTTTGAGCATAACGTGCATTAAACCAATCAGAGTTTCATCTCACATTCCCTTTAGGAGTCAGTTGTGTTGCGCCGTGGCACATTTGCTATTCATATGGTGGACTTTGTAAGTGTAAAAAATGAATGGAAAAACTGAACACTTGACTAGCTAGAAAACAGTTAAACAGAGCATCTGCAGTGGGAGGATAAAGAACGAGCCTCCTCCATTCAGCCTCTTAACTTTCTCTTTACTTCACTCCTTTACTTTGGTGGAGTGAGGAAACGGTGGAATCTCACTCGACTAAAGACATCCATTAGCCTCCATATTTAATTCTGTTTATTAAGCACAAAGATTTGTTTCAAAACTATTTCTAAATTTCCAGCAAATGAATAAATGAACAATAATAATGAAGGGTGGTCAAACACTGAGTTATATCCAAACACACATCCTGTTCTTATGCCCCATATGGTGATGCAGACGACTCCAAAACCCGACAGGTGGACAAATCTAAACTTGTTTATATTAAAACAAACATAAATATGCAGATAATAATAATAATAATAATAATAATAATAATAATAATAATAATAATAATAATAATAATAATAATAATAATAATAAATAATAATAATAATAATAATAATAATAATAATAATAATAATAATAATAATAATTATTATTATTATTATTAATATTATCATTATTATTATTATTATTATAATAACTATATAATAAAAATGCGAATTGTCCCCCTGAAGTGAAGAAGTTTTGTAGATAGTGTTTTTTATATCTATGTAGTAAATGATAATTTTTGTAAAATATTAAAATCCTTTTATTGTTTTCATCTGTAAAGATATTTGTGTGTTGTTGTACATCCTGTGTGTGTTAAGCAATGTGTAAGCATTTGGACCTGCATAGGTGCATAACTAACGCGCTCTGCTGGACTTTAGAACAGCTTTTAGTTGGTCAATGGTGCAGTCTATTTCAGTTCCTCAAAATAGCAACGCACCAACAATGCACCTTAACACACCTCCTTTATAGACCAGCACACCCATGAGTCCACAAAGTGATGCAAATAGATTTGTTGATAATATATGATAGGGCCCATTGTATAACAGTGGTTTGTTCTGTAGATATGACAAAACAAATATTGCTTAAAAGGGGCTAATAAAATTGGTTAAAAAAAATTAAAGCTGCTTTTATTCTAGCCGAAATAAAACAAATAAGACTTTCTCCAGAAGAAAAAATATTATAGGAAATACTGTGAAAAATTCCTTGCTCTGTTAAACATCATTTGGGAAATATTTGAAAAAGAATAAAATATTTCACAGAATATTTTGACTTCAACTGTATTTTTTAGTGAAGATAAAGTACATACATTTGAGTGTGTAATGGAGGAGTGTGCAGATTTTGGGACAAACGACTTCCTCATTAACGGACCGTTATGTTGCTAAGTTATGCCGCCTGTCAATCATCTCGACACATCATCCACATTTATTTCATATATAATGTCCTACCTTATTTTGAGATTCAGCTGTGCGTTAATCTGACATTCATGAGTCTTTCATGCAGAGAAATCTCCTCAGGTGTTTGGATAGATATGCATTCAGAAGTTAATGTTGAAAGCCGTTTTTACAGAAGTTCACTTTGTTGTAGCAGATAAAATGTAACACTGAATACATGATTTCAATATTTTCCGGTTTATTAGACATTGGTCATTCGAACAACTTTACCAAAGCCTCTCTACTTGATGGTTGGTCTCACGCGTCTGCCATGTTTGTAGTTTGTTTACACTTTTTTCACCCAATTAGTTTGTAGTTCTGATTGAATTCATGCACAATGTATTGTGGGCAATATTAGGTTCTACACTTTGAATTTCTACCAGAAATAGCGCACTAGGAACCTTTGGCATGCTCTTTTCAACATACTACATTTAATAAAAAAATATCCGTAAATGAGCATTTTTCCAGGTGACGTGGTCGTCTCGCAACAAGAAGGTCACTGGTTCGAGTCCCGGCTGGGTCAGTTGGCATTTCTGTGTGGAGTATGCATGTTCTCCCCATGTTGGCGTGGGTTTCCTCCAGGTGCTTCGGTCGAATAAACTACATTGGCCATAGTGTACGAATGTGTGTGTGTGAATGAGTGTGTATGGGTGATTCCCAGTACTGGGTTACAGCTTGAAGGGCATCAGCTGTGCAAAACATATGCTGGAATAGTTGGCGGTTCATTCTGCTGTGGCGACCCCTGATAAATAAAGGGACTTAGCCGAAGGAAAATGAATGAATGAATGAGCATTTTTCCGTATTTTTTAAATCATGTTTTTATTTCTCCCCGTTTATTTCTGCTTTTGAATGGTATTATTAGACCTTGATCATTGACAAAAAGTTGGAAAAGTGACTTTTATGAACATGTTTAATAGTGTTCAGCGCTATATTGTCTGTGTTGGTGTTCTATATTACGCTACAAACACCTTGTAATAAACTGCAGCACATTTTCTGTTATTTTACAGACTTATTTCTCTAGATATTATTTCTTATATACATGTATATGTTTAGACCATTGTAAACAAGTCAGGCTAAATCATTAAAATAGATCATTGACTTCTGCTGTCTTCACTAGTTTCAAAAACACAGATTTCTCTACATCGTAGAAAGGCATCTTTAGAGATCTGTCTTTTCTGTGGCTATAAAGTAAAGCCACTGCACTGTTCAGCTCTGTAGCAGGCTGGATGTTGGTATATTAGAGATTTGTTCTTCAGGTGTTTCCTGAATCATGGGCTGATCAGTAGCTTTTGATTTGAAGAGTCTTTTTCTGCTGGAGATACAGTTGCTCTAAAAAACGAAATCAAATAGTCATAAAAAAAAATTACATATACTATAGGAATGGTATAACAGAAAATATTAGCGGTTTTAAAACCTAGAGCCCTATCATACACCCGGCACAATAAGGCGCAAGACGTGTTTGCCCCGATGTGTTGCTATTTTCAGACTAGCGCAACCTTAATTTTCACATTTTCTACCACGTTGTTTAAATAGTAAATCCATTGCCGCCGCTTTGTAGACTCATGGGTGTGTCGTCTAGACAAGAGGTGTGTTAAGGCGCAATGTTGGTGAGTTGCTATTTTGAGGAACTAAAGTAGACTGTGAAATAAACCAGCTGAAAGCTGCTCTAAAGTCCAGCGCAGAAAACACAGTGCTTAACACACACAGGATGTACAGCAATACACAAATATCTTTATAAATGAAAAAGAATTAAAGCATTAAAATATTACAACAATTATTATTTTCTACATAAATATGAAAATCACAGCCTCCATGCCTTCGCCTCGGGGGGTTATATTCAGTTTATTTATGACAACTTGCTTTAGTATAATATTATTATTATTATTATTATTTGCATATTTAAATTTGTTTTATTAAAAACAAGCTTAGATTTGCCCACCTGTCAGGTTTTAGACCATATGGGGCATAAAAACAAGACATGTGTTTGGATACACCTCAGTTTTTTGACCACACTTCGTTATCATTGTTCATTTGTTCATTTGCTGGAAATTAGAACTGAATTTTGAAATAGTTTTGAAGCAAATCTTTGTGCTTAACAAACAAAATTAATTACGTAGGCTAATGGATGTCTTCAATGTAGTGCGTACAACACCGTTTCCTTATCCACGAAAGAGAAAGTAAAGAGGCTGAATGGAGGAGGCTCGTTCTTTATCCTCGTGCTGCAGATGCTCTGTTTAACTGTTTTCTCACTAGCGAAGCGTTCAGTTTTTCCAATTACAAAGTCTGACAAGTAAATAGCAAATGCATCATGGCACAACACAACTGACTCTTAAAGGGAATGTGAGATGAGACTCTGATTGGTTTATTCTCAAAACCCACCCATAAATTATTAGGAGAATAAGCTCAACCCTGTTAGACCATGCACCACGTTGCAGAGCGTATTTCTCCGTCCTTAAAATAGCAAAAGTGGTTCAGACACATCCTTAATGCTTTTACGCCCTGCACTTTGGACTTTGCACCTAGATCGTTAAAATAGAGCCCCTTGACTTGATCAAACCAGGGTAAACCTTTCAACCGGTTATCGTTCTATGCCTATATACAAATAAACTTGAATTGACAACATGTAAACATATTGGGACCCTCAGAGTGCCGATGGCAGCGGTGTGAATGTACAGTAAGACATCTGCATGGTATTTTATTTCAATGAATCTGACCGTATGTGCAGGACATCTGGAGGTCAGAGATCACCCGCAGGATGTTGTTCATCTGATTGGCTCTCTGCTCCGTCTCGATGATGCTGTCAGACGCTGGATAGGCCGAGTCGATGTAGATGATGTCCAGCAGGTAGATCCCTGAAACACAAGACAGATCAATGTTACTTAAGCCTTCAGTGATGTGGATATTTAGACTGTGAAAAGATGGAGAAAATATATTTATTTAATGGCTACCAATAAATAAATAATGGCTACGAATACATAATTAAGGTAAAATCTTCTAAGTTTTAAATCTTCTTTCAGAGACTTTCTGACTGAATGAATGAAATACGCAGTTTTCCACCAAGGCAACCCGGGGTGCTGAAATATAATTGGCTAAACTGGCATAGGGCGGGTTAAAACAACCAAAACAAAGACAGTCTTCCAGCACGTAACACACATTTTCAAAGCTGAATATCTGACTTCAGCATTGTTTTCCAGATAGACATGTATGTTCACTGTTATGTCCCTTTATGTATTAATACTGCTCTTTTTATTTTTGAGAAGTGTTCTGTGTCTCTCTGCAGGAAGCAGCTGCTTGTTCCTTTGTTTGGTCCTGCCCCTGCTCCAATTGATGCCACACCCTGCCTAGTCAGCTGACTCCTGGCTGCCTATAAATACTTCCTCTGTCACTTCCTGTTTAGCTGTTTGAGCTCACTTGTGGTTGGTAGTGGTGTGTCTACGATTACAGAAAGAAATTGTGTGTTTGTTAGTTAGATTTGTTGAATTGGAGTTTGTGAAAGTATTTAGTGCATTACTCTTGCTTTGTTGACATTGAAAATCTGACCTCTGCCTGTTAAGTGACTACTCTGATGTTTTACCCCCTTTGGATTTGTTTGCTGATTGTAAATATTTGTACATAGTAAGTAGGGAGCTTGACGCCATTTTCTTTTGTACTTTTTTTTAATTGATTGTTTTTGTGGACCAGGGAGTAAGGTAAGAAAGTGTATTTTATTTTCTTTCTTTTTGCTGAAAATAGGGGATTTAGAGGGGATTTAAAGTTAGATTGTTTTGTTTATTGTTTTGGCCTGGTCAACTCCTGAAGTTGAAAAAATAGAGACAAATTTTGTTTGAGAAAATCATTGTGAAAATAAAATCTTTATATATTTTCTTAAGCAGCATTGTGTGTGTAGTCTTCCCTTTCATGTTGCGTCCTTACCCCTAGACGGGGCGTAACATTCACTGTGCATGTTTCTGAAGTATCTGCAAACATATTGTTATGCTGTAGAAGAGTCAAAAACTTACATAAGTTGAGTCAACCTTATTTATGTACTTTTAACTGACAAGTATCTAACAGCGAGAAGTTGAGTTACTTAAAAACAGTAAGTATTTCAACTTTGCAACTTGGAACTGTTAAATAAACCTATTTTTTTAAATATAATTATGCACATACAGTTCATTTACGTAATCATTTTAAGGTAACTTGCTGCAGAGCTTTTTAAACTAAGCAAGTCAAGTGCAATCAGGGCTGGAGCAAGCTGGACTGCCGCTCTAGGCAAAGGACGATCATGCCGCCCTCAACCTGAAAGTGACTCGTTAGCAAAGTGAGGACCGGGGGAAGGGGGGTGGTCGAGGATATAACTGAGGGCGTGGGTGGTGAGGGAGGTGTCACAGAAGCGGCAATATACCCCTACCCCTTAGCCCTACGCTTTCAAGCTAAAGAGAATTGGGTCACCTCTACCCCTTGATGCAACCCAGGCTCATTCTGAGAACGTAGTCCCGGGGACGTTTCTGGAGACCGCGAAATACGTAGCCGGGGGTACGTACGGCTGCATTTCATTTTTTTAAGCAAACGCTGCGGGGCCGGCCGCTCGCCTCCGTGTGGAGGGCTTTCCCGCTGCAACCAGTTTGTCTGGTTAGCTCTTCGTGTACTCTGGCGGACTCGAGGCGCAGAGAGGGGCTGACCACGACGACGACGACGACGCCGCCTGGGTTCGAGTACGGGGAAGAGCGGTTCCAGAAATCAGGTAAGAAAACAAAAACAAAATCCAAAAAAATGAAGCGAACCAGTTCGTCACAGGATGAGAATGTGGTCAAAATCCGAAAACGTGGTAAAAATCAGGCGAGGGCTTTTCTTTTTCTGGACGGCTTTTGAGAATCGTCGTTGGTTGGGTTTAGGGACGGAGGAGGGTGGGTCAGCCCGCCGATTGGCCGGTCGCACGGTCAATCATTCTGTCATTCAGGCAGACAGGCGGAAGGTCGTTTGACAGCGGCCTCTAGCGGGTTTACGCGAGAACGGCGCGGGAAAAAGCGCGCACAGCGGCCTCTCGCGGACTCGCGAAAACAAAAACTGCAAAAATATGTACCTCCCGGGACGTATTTCGCGGTCTCCAGAAATGTCCCCGGGACTACGTTCTCAGAATGAGCCTGGGTTGCCTTGATGTGCACGCGCAAAATGAAGGGTAAGGGTAAGGGCTAACGGGTAGAATTGGGATTGGGCCTGTATCAAGTAAACAATAAATCTTTGCAAGTTTGCTAAAATAAATAATAACTTAAATAAAAATACTGTACAGTTTAAACATCGCTATATTACTTTGAAATGTTGCAATATCATAATATATTGTTAAACTATTATATTGTTGTTGTTTCATCCGATTTTATTTAATTGTATTTATTTCTAATTGTATTTGAACACTCCTGCTATTCTTATACCGAGGTTTAATTGTCATTTATAAGGGATTTATTAAGTATGAATAGTCCTCACTTTAGATTAGGTCACAAAACTAGATGAAGTTGACTTAATAAAGCATTTATTAACATACAAAATAATCATTACAGTATGCCTGAATAATAAAATATATAGATGTTGACTTAAATAGTTTATTAATCATTTACTAACTCATTCTGAATGATTCTAAAGGCCACCAACTATTCTTAATTACAAATGGTTTGTAAATAATGCAATACTGAATTTAGTAATGAACAATTAATAAGTAATAAAGTATGAAAATACAATTATTAAGCACATTAAAAATGTGCTTATAAGTCAAGAATACATCATTAGTAGCTGTAACTTCTTACTAATGTCTGTTAAGGTAGGGTTAATGCTGAACAGGTAATGAATTAACTATTTATAATGCTTAACAGATGATTCACAGGTGATGATAACAGATGATAACAGGCTGGCGTTATGGTGCAGATACAACAACCTGGAGCTGAACACGCTCAAAACAGTGGAGATGATAGTGGACTTCAGGAGAAACCCCCCTGCACTCCCCCCACTCACCATCATGAACAGCACTGTGGCTGCAGTAGAGTCATTCAGGTTCCTGGGCACCACCATCTCTCAGGATCTGAAGTGGGACATTCATATAGACTCTATTGTGAAGAAAGCCCAGCAGAGACTGTACTTCCTTCGTCAGCTGAGGAAGTTCAACCTGCCACAGGAGCTGCTCGTACAGTTCTACTCAGCTGCCATCCAATCCATCCTCTGCACTTCAATCACCGTCTGGTTCGGCTCAGCTGCCAAAACCGACCTCCGTAGACTACAGCGAATAGTCCGGACTGCTGAACGAATCACTGGCACAACCCTTCCTACACTTCAAGAACTGTACTCTTCCAGAGTGAGTAAAAGGGCTCGCAAAATCACTCTGGACCCCTCACACCCAGCACACTACCTGTTCGAACTGTTACCGTCTGGTCGGCGCTTCAGAGCACCAAGCACAAAAACAGCCAGACACAGGAAAAGTTTCTTTCCTCAGGCTGTCTACCTTATGAACAGTTAAATATTCCCCTACTGTGCAATAAATATGTGCAATATTTTCTCATACGCACTTGTACACAGCACCTTATATCAATATACAATGCAATACCTTCTCCATTCGTATTTGTACACAGCACCTTATAACCTGTATATTTATAACAATCTGTACATACAACTCAACATCCAGGTTTCTTCACTAACCGCATCTGTTTAATGTTCATCATTTTTTATTATTATTATTTTATTTTATTCATATTTATTTTGTGTTGTCACATGTCTCTTTATGTACACTTGAAGCTTCTGTAGCCAAAACAAATTCCTTGTGTGTGTGAAGCACACTTGGCAATAAAACTGATTCTGATTCTGATTTTGATTCAAAGTGTGTAATTATAAAGTGTTACTGAAAATCTTTGAAATTGAACGAATGAATGAAGTTTACATTTTAAATTTATTTCATAGTTTGTTTCGTAGCATGATTTTATGTGGTAAAAATGGGCTTCTATTTGTAATTACTGTAATATAGCAGACAAAAATATAGAGATTTTTAAAAAATAAAAATAATGGAAACAGAGTTTTACAGATTGCACCTATCATGTGCCTTCATAGTTTATGTGACTGACTCTTTGTGCAAATATAATGTCTAGGAACAGTAGTTTTCTTAGACGAGATGAAACACGATCAATCTTTCAGCATAAAAACACCAGGTTTATCTTCTGTACTGATTCATGCAGTGCGGAAAAAGTGGCTGGTACTCCAGCAAATAAAAGTCTGAATGGAAACCACATGGCTGGATTCAACCTGAGAGAGGAAGTCCTCGCAATCTAATAAAAACATAAATCAAACTAATGTATAAAACAAGGCACTTGACCAAACTCCTGCTCGTAACTCTGTAGTGGAGAGATGGAGCGCTGGTAATGATTAGAAGAGCATTATTTGAGCAAATGACCAGGAGGGTTTGTTTAATCCGTCGGGTTATTTATGGCGCTCTGCATAAACTGCTGCAGGGTCGCCTGTCCTCACCAAAACCAAAAGCTCATCTAGAAAAATCAAGAGTTTGTGCGATGTAAACACAAGCGATGTTTAAATCAACAGCCCGAATGAGTGACACAGCAGGAGAAACTCTACTAGAAAAAACTGCTTTCGTTACTTGAAAACACTGTAAAAGCGATTAGTTACACTGTAAAAAATGAAGAAAACAAATAGTTGACTCAACTAATAATTGTAAAGCAGCTTGACTAAACTTAAATCGAGCCAAGGGCAGTACTTAAATTAAAAGTTGAGTCACTCCAAAAAAGCTGGTGCAGCAAGTTGCTTGATTTAAGTTTAGCCAAGTTGCCTTACAATTTTAATCCGTCAATGTTTTTTTATGTACTTTACTTTAAACTAACAAGTATCTAAAAGCAACAAGTTGAGTTTACTTTAAAAAAAAAAAGTGAGCAAACCCAACTTGGACCTAGACTTAATAACAGGTTTACTCACTTTAAGTAAAGTCAACTAATCACTTTTTTACGATGTAGAAAAACAAGTAAAAATAGGTTGTTATGAATACATTTATAATGCTTCAGTCATTAATTAAACATTAAAAACTGTACAAAAAAAGTTGAACCAACTTAAAATTGTAAGGTAACTTGCTGCAGAGCTTTTTCAACTTAAATCCAGTCAAGTGCAGTACTTGGGCTAAAAACAGTACTTAAAAACAGGTAATAACAGGTTGTTATAAATACAATTATAATGCTTTAGTCATTTATAAACATATTTTAACCCAAAAATTACACTTTTAAAAACATACAATAATAATAATAATAATAATAATAATAATAATAATAATAATAATAATAATAATAATAATAATAATAATAATAAATAATAATAATAATAATAATAATAATAATAATAATAAATAATAATAATAATAATAATAATAATAATAATAATAATAATAAATAAATAATAATAATAATAATAATAATAATAATAATAATAATAATAATAAATAATAATAATAAAATAGACAGACAAATGGATGGATGGATGGATAGATAGAAAGTTGATGATAATAGAACGTTATATCAACTACATCTTCACACATGCGCACGCACGCAAACGCACACACATACACGTGTGACCTCGACTGGATCTGAGTCACATTATGGCTTGATCTACATGATGACATCATCAGTGCTCAACATCACATCGACGCCAGGA
Source organism: Danio aesculapii (assembly GCF_903798145.1). Classification (NCBI taxonomy): domain Eukaryota; kingdom Metazoa; phylum Chordata; class Actinopteri; order Cypriniformes; family Danionidae; genus Danio; species Danio aesculapii. The sequence continues at coordinate 4,979,350 of NC_079439.1, forward strand.
AACACCAGCAACTCTATTTCAGCCTTTGACCAAAGTCAGTCAGTTTCCAAGCACATACAACACACACGCACGCACGCACGCGCGCACACACACACATTGTCATCAAATGTGATCAAGAGTGAGTTTCACAAGTTTAACATGTTTTAAAACAGAGCATGTGTGTAATGAATTACAGCGATTTACTTCAGATTCACTTCATCAGCACAGCCGCGTGTCAGAACAATTATAAAGGAAGACGCTTCAATCCCGGTTTGTGGATGTTAAATCAGGTTTATTTGGTACATTAATATAAGAGATATCCATACAGCAGTGGAGATTAACCTGTATCCTGTCACATTTGCGTGCAAAAAGAGTGCAAAGCTAAAGCTAAGCGCGCGTGCTGTGTCTCCGTGTCGTGTCCGCGCTGTGTCTATGTGTGTGTGCATGTTGTGTCAACGCTGTGTCTGTGTGTGTATCTGTGCGTGAACTTTGTAACGACTTTGTGTGTGACTCATCGTAGCAACTCTACAACAAATGCTAATGGGTATACTAATATACTAAATAGTATATTATTAGTATACTAAATACTAATGGGTTCTTACTGTAGTATTTCTCACAAATGCGACATGAGATCTTCTTCCTTTATGTCTGTCTGTTGTCTGACGCAGTCGAGGGAGGAGATTAAGGAACGCAGAAAGGCATGTAGAAATGGTGGGCGGGGAGGACTAGCCTTAAAGGAGCAGTACACCAAAACGGCCACCCAGTGAAAATAATGTATCAATTAGATTTTAATAAAAAATATAACAAATAATCTGATGGGTGTTTTGAGCTGAAACTTTACAGACACATTCTGGAGACACAAAAGATTTATATTAAATCTGAAAAAAGGGGTAACCTAGGTGCCCCTTAAAGCTCCAAGTGGGCTGTACAAAACTGGAGTTTTTGTTTATTTGATGTCTTGTACATGAGTCCAATATTGTGATTTATGAATGTCTACACCAGGGGTTGGCAACCCGCGGCTCTTTAGCGCTGCCCTAGTGGCTGCCTGGAGCTTTTTCAAAAATGTTTGAAAATGCTAAAAGATGGGGGAGGTAAATATAGTTTTTGTTTTATTATGGTTTCTATAGTAGGACAAACATTCTTAACGTTTTCCAATGCTGATGTTTAATGCAGCTGTGTGAACATAAACAACATCTGTGAATGTCAGACGCTCAAAGTTCAATGCAAAGGGAGACATTGGCTTTTACAGAGTTAGCTTAGCAAAACCTACAGTGAACGAAGTTGGGGACTACAAAAAAATAAATCCGGGATAATGAAATCATAAACCCTTCAGGTTATGCGCACACACCCCGCGCCGCTGCTATTTCCACCGAGCTTCTTCTTTTTCTGTATTTGGGCTTCCAAAGGATACGACACAAAGACAGAGTGCTTACAGTTTCATTTTAATTATTTTCCAGAGAATTATAAATATATATATAGCTAGCATTTGACAAAGGACAGCTTCCAGAATCTCTCTCAGCTCAGTGCTGGATTCGGCTAAAACTCCTCAAAGGAGCAGCTCCAACAAGCAGAAGCTGTGGATTGTGTAACACAACCTCTAAGTATTTTATTTATTAAAACTGATCAATGACATGCACAGTTTCTAATGTTAATGGTATGTTGTAGCGAGGATGCAAACAAGGATGTAAACGACGGGAAATGCTGTTTGGCACCGCTAACAATATAGCTACAAATTTATATTTATCAGTCAAACCGCTGTAAACAGCCACGATCTTCAGCAGCGCTGCAGTGTCTCTCTATGCGGATGCTTTCCCTCCATTCTACATTGCAAATAATGAACTTGCAAAAGATATGTGAACGCTTCATAATACTTACGAATGCTTATTCTGAAGGCATGTGAAAGACATGTAACAGGAAAGAAAAACACAGGAGAGCTCGCCTAACTCGTGTTGCAGCAGAAAAATCAATCAAAGCTCACACGGGTCACATTCAACATCTTGCTCCGTATTCTCCTGTCAACAGCATCACTGTATATTCAATTCAATTCAATTTATTTAAAAAGCACTTTAAAACAACACAGTCGACCAAAGTGCTGACAACAGAGAGGAAAACAAACTTTCAAATACAAATAAATAAACATAAGATGTCAACATCTCACACTGTGCTAAAAGCCAAACTGAACAAGAAGAGATTTAAAAACAGTAATGGAAGAGGCTTGTCTAATATACAATGGCAACTTATTCCACTGGAATTCCACATTTTCTGGGGGTGCCACTGGTCTCCAGGTTGCAGTGATACCTGCTTGAACTCCACACAGAAATACCAACTAGCCCAGCCGGGACTTGAACCGGTGACCTTCTTGCTGTGAGGCCACAGTGCTAACCACTGAGCCACCATGCTGCCTTCTTAAGAACATTTTTGTTGAATAGAAAGTGTATGTATACAGCTTGATTGTGCTTATTTTGACACATTTTTAAAAGTTGTAGCTAAGAAATAATTTGTTTGGTGTGACCAGAGGAAAATTTGGTAAATCCTTAGCGTTGAGCTTTTAGAAATAAAAGCTAATGGCAATGCGACACTATGAAAGCACAACCCATTTGCTAATGCTCATCGAGCAAGGTCAACTATCTTCTTTTAATTGTAGGCTGCAGGTTTCATGAGATACACCTGAATGTCTGTACTGAATATCAATACAGAAACTCAGTTTGACAGCATTGTTTGAAGCTTGTGGGAAGGTATAGACAGTTTACAGAGAGTTTACATCTCACCTTATGTCTCCTGAGGGCATTTTGTTTAAAGTCATCTTTTGTTTTTCCAGGGGAAAAGCTGATGAAGGACTCATCGATGAGATGTTCAGACTAAACAGCTCTCTGGTGCCCTTAAAAGGCAGCAGTGTGGCATCTTACATAACCCTCGTCCTCTGCAGAGCCTTAAAGCACATGCTGAAAACCAACAGCACATCACAGTTCTTCCTTCTGTTGCAACATTCACCTTGGACCGCACAGCTCTGCATCATGTGTTGTTTTTATTACACAATCAGAGACCGTCTGCCCATGGAGACTCTGAAAACGTGCTATAGCAAAGTTCACCAAGTAGCCAAGTGGACTGCTTCCAGGTCTGATCTTTTACATGCGATGAGCTCTGGGTTTGTTCCTCTGCTCTTTGTCGGATGTGTTTTATAGCTACACGTCTGTATAAGTTACTATCTTGGACAAAAAAAGATGGTCTGCAATGGTGACTGATTCTTCTTTTTATTCTAAGCTTTATAATACACTGTGTCTGGATGTGTTATGCATAGTCAGGCATGCATAACAAATAAAATGATCAAATTATTCATATGGCAATTAATCATCTGTAAATACTGACAGTCCCAACCACATGCATGAAGCTGAAAACACTGCAATACAAAGATCGTCAATAAAGAAGGCAATATTGATTTGTAAGTAAGGATGTAAAGATCTTTAAACATGATTATAATCACAGGACTTTTAGTATGGGAGAAACTACAGCCAGGAAATGAGACAACAAACCAAATCAAAACACAAAACAGAACTTTTAATATGAAAGACAGGAAGTGAGATAAAAACAAAACAAATCTAAACAAAAATCAAAACAGGACTTTAAGAAGGGAAGACAGCAAATTAGCTAAAATCAAAACAAAACAAAATACAAAACAGGACTTTTACTATGGAAGACAAGAAAGGAGTAAAAACAATACTAAACAAAACAAAATACACAAAACAAGACAAAATCGAAATTTAGTTTGGACGACAGGAAATAAGCTAAAAACAAAACACAAAACAGGGGTCCGTTCTTCGTATGTGGATTACTCAATTAGCTGGATTTGAATATTGACACGATCCAGGATCGTTTCGCTCTTCTAAACTCAATTGAGAGTTTTTGTCATAGCAACAGTTCTGGTAGCTCAAACCTGCTTGTTGCATTACTGATCATGATTTCAAGGAATGGTTGAACAGTACTTCACAACACACGCAGTGATCTCAGATCAGCTCATCCAGACATTTGTATCTGTTCATCCTGTACATTTGTATCTTGCGAACTTGCTCGAAGAACCAAATTAGCCAGAGATCAGTTATCAAGATTAAAAGATAAAGGATCTGCCAAATAATCTTACATCATTTAAGCGAGGTACGAAGAACGAACCCCAGGACTTTTATAAAATAACAGATAAATGACAGATAAAAACTAAAAACTAAACAAAACAAAATCGGATTTTGTATGGAAGATGTAGATTGTGTTAAAAATTTGCCAACAAAAAACAAAACAAAAAAACAAAACCAAACAAAACACTAAAAACAAAACAAAACTAAATAAAAAACAAAACAAAATAAAATAACAAAACAAAACAAAAAACTAAATAAAAAACAAAACAAAACCAAACAAAAAACAAAACCAAACAAAACACTAAAAACGAAACAAAACTAAATAAAAAACAAAACTAAACAAAATAACAAAACAAAACAAAAAACTAAAAAAAAAAAAAAAAAAAAACAGAAAACAAAACAAAACAAAAACAAACAAAACAAAAAAACAAAACAAAACAAAACAAAACAAAACAAAACAAAACAAAACAAAACAAAACAAAACAAAACAAAACAAAACAAAACAAAAAACAAAACAAAACAAAAATTAAAACAAAAAACTAAATAAAAACAAAACAAAAGAACAAAAAAAAAACAACAAAACGAAAAACTAAATAAAAACAAAACAAAACAAAACAAAATAAAAAAACAAAAAACAACAACAAAAAACAAACATAAAAAACTAAATAAAAAAATAAAACAAAAAACAAAACAAAACAAAAAACTAAATAAAAAACAAAACAAAACAAAAATTAAAACAAAAAACTAAATAAAAACAAAATAAACTAAACAAAAAAACAAAACAAAAAACTAAATAAAAAACAAAACAAAATAACATAACAAAACAAAAAACAACAACAAAAAACAAAACAAAATAAAATAAAAAATAAAACAAAACAAAACAAAACAAAACAAAAAAACGAAACAAAACAAAAATTAAAACAAAAAACTGAATAAAAACAAAACAAAAGAACAAAAAAACACAACAAAACAAAACAAACAACTAAATAAAAAACAAAATAAAGTAAAACAAAACAAAAAACAAACAAAAAAAATAAATAAATAAATAAAACGAAACGAAAAACAAAACAAAACACTAAATAAAAAACAAAACAAAATTAAAAAAAGAAAAGAAAAGAAAAAGCAAAAGAAAAAGATTATTCTGTGCATTGTTTTTGAAAGTTTTTTCCAAATGTTTTAGACAGTACCTTCCAAAAAATGAATAATACGCAGAACTGTACACATATAGAGAAATCCTGTATTCAATAAAATCACTTCAAAAATGCACACACACTATCTTTGCTGATCTATCTATCTTTGCTGATCTATCTATCTATCTATCTATCTATCTATCTATCTATCTATCTATCTATCTATCTATCTATCTATCTATCTATCTATCTATCTATCTATCTATCTATCTATCAAAGATCTGCACTGTAACACACAAAGCTCCTCTGAAAATCCAGCAAAAGCAGGCAGGAGGAACATTATGTTCTTCTCTGGCCAATCACGTTTAAGACAGCCAATTAAACGAGCAATTTAAAAGCATGAGCTCCTGTCAGAACGCATCATCGTCCTGATGTGCAATTATCAGCTCTGTCCCGCCGGCGTCTGCATGAACACAGAGCGAGTGTCTGCAGGACATGATGGAGTGGTTTGTTATTGTGGCTGTAGCATCTCCATGTAAACACTCAAAAATCTTATCACATGAGTCACAGAACAGATTCGGTGGAGAAAACGCATCAAGAGGAGCCATGCTGTTCTGCTTAGGGTGATTTTTCACATTGCACAGATTCAGTCTGTAAAGAGTCTGTAAAGTGTGTTTGCCATAATTGACGATTCCTCTTCCAGTGACTTGTGTGTGTGTGTTTTATTATTTGTTGCCAGGGCGTTTATTTACTGAATATTTACTGAAAGCACTGGGTGAATTACACATTACCAACGGGCACCTTGATGTCAAAGCGGTGTCAAATATTACATTCAAATAAACATTGTTTGTTGATTGTTCAAACTGCATGTTTAAAATGAGCTGAAACAACACAATTCTGGAGATTTGGCTGGAACAACTTAATTATTTTATGTTCAACTCACTTAAATTTGTAATAAGTTAATGTTATAGACAAATGACCATGTTTGTAAACATTCAGGATGTGCACGCAGCGAGGTGGCAGAAATAAACCGGCAGCGCTAGCATTTACAGCGAGGGAATGACATCCGATGCGGTTCAGAGTTTGTTGTTGTCTTAGAAATAAGATATATTGATTACATATTATATATATTATTTACATAATGCTGTCAGCGTATTATAACAGCTCGTCACCCAGTGATAAGCACAGTGATTCGGCAGAATTAACATTAAAGTGAGCGGCGTTCATCTGACAGGTCCATTTGCGATAGCACCCTCCCAATGAATATCGGATAAGACGAAATGACCAAGCATCCAGCCCCAAATATACAATCTCATTGAAGCTTCAAGTGTTTTAAAAAGAGAAAGTCAAAGGTCTACAAGTCTTTGGATGCCAACAATGTTGTTCTGTGTGTTCATGTGCAAGAAATAATGTTCCATGATTAGCAGATTCAACACTATGTAGAGCTAAAAACCGAGGTTCTGCCTAGCCAAAGGCAAGGAAAGAAGACGGAGCTGTACAAGACCTGAGTAAATAAACATCAACAAGCAAAACGACTGCATTCTGACAGAGAACTACACCTGTACGGCAGGATATGTGAACTTACACATAGAGGTAAAGTTGGTTTTATATTCGCACATGCAGACTTTTCCTTAATAATATAATTTCAGTAAAGTATTATTTGCAAACTCTTAATGGCGAAATCATATTATCAGCCAATGACTATCAAAATACAACAATGTTCACAGTCAAATAAACAGTGGTAATGTTGTTTACAAGTCACTCTTGCAGGTTATTTCAGACCGAATATTCAAAGTGTTGTGGTAAACAATATAGGGAGTGTGTCACAAGTTGCAACTGAATGAATGTGTGAATATAAAACAAAGTTTACCTTAATAACTTTCATGTTTCATTCTGAGCATTCAGTGTCCGCAGTTTAATTCACCATATGTAACTGTTTTTGCTGAAATCATGTCTGCAATCAAAAACGAGTAATGTGTATGATTCAGCATAGCGTGACCTTACCTGATATAACACGAGAACTGCAGAGTCCAGCTTTTCTAATTAGGTCGTCAATTCATTCAGCTTCCTTTTAGCCAAAGACGTCTGTGGTTGGCATTAAAGCAGTGTGGTGTATAGTAAAAGTAAAGTTTTTGAATTTGGCATCTTACCGCTCAACATGACATGTTTGCTATTGCAACCGGTCTCTTTTGCAACTGGGAACCCAAGTGATGTCATGTGATAGATATTTCTTACAGTGCATTTCGGTAAATGTAATATCCATGCTTCAGTAAACCCAATTTATAGATTTCATTCAGTTGCACCTAATTTATACTTATACTTCTAACTTAATTTTTTGTGTTTTGAGGGATAAAGAGTGGATTCTGTCCGACAGTAACCTCTGATTGAAGACTATGACAAGTGTGAACCAATAAATGGATAACCATGGAATGTTGCACTTACACTACCTGTCAAGTCTTGTCGTCTATCCAAGTTTTAGGAAGAACAAATAATAAATTGACTTCTAGTTGGTCATTTGGTATCAGAAGTGACTTATATGAAAGGCAAAGGCCTCTAGATGACGCTTATTTTACCAAAATAAAATATGATCATGTCTTCATTTTTAATTGTTTCATTAGGACAGTAAGGTCCGACTTTGCTTAGACAAAAGTCTTGTCACTTAGCCTTCAATAATGTCCAGTATAGAATATGTGGTCATGCTGCAGTGGAAACAGAATGAATATTGTGTCTGACTCCATCATGAGCTTGGAGGACTGCATCCATACATCTCTGCCATGACTCAAATCACTGATTAATAAAGTCATCTGGAATAGCAAAGAAAGCGTTCTTGCAGGACTCCCAGAGTTCATCAAGAGTCTTCAGATTCATCTTCAACGCCTCCTCCATCTTAACCCAGACATGCCCAATAATGTTCATGTCTTGTGACTGGGCTGGCCAATCCTGGAGCACCTTCTTTGCTTTCAGGAACTTTGATGTGGAGGCTGAAGTATGAGAAGGAGCGCTATCCTGCTGGAGAATTTGCCCTCTCCTGTGGTTTGTAATGTAATGGGCAGCACAAATGTCTTGATACCTCAGGCTGTTGATGTTGCCATCCACTCTGCAGATCTCTCGGGCGCCCCCCATACTGAATGTAACCCCAAACCATGATTTCTCCTTCACCAATCTTCTGTGAGAATCTTGGGTCCATGCTGGTTCCAGTAGATCTTCTGTAGAATTTGTGATGATTGGGATGCAGCTCAACAGATTATTCATTGCAAAAATTATGACCTTCTGCCACTTTTCCAAATGATCAACTAGAAGTCAAGTTATTATTCGTTGCTCTTACAACTGGGATCCACAACAAGACTTAGTGTAGTCAGGTAGTGTATTATTGTACAGTTAAACTTCTATGTGCGAGCATAGGTGTCTTCTGAAAATACAAATAGATCCAAAGAATCCAATTTGACCCAATTTTTAGGCTATATGCAAGTACAAATACCTATTTAATAAGAAAAGTGAACACTTACTAGAGTATATCTATTGGTGCTCATGATCTGCCGGTTTAAGACTGCTGATTGATTTTTTTTCCCATATAAACTGTAAATGATCATATATTCACAATGGTATGAACCGCTATTGGGCTGGTCAAATGTATATTTATATTATCTGTTAACATTTTAAAGTTATCTGAAGACATTTTTCAGGCGACACGTTGGCCCAGTGGTTAGCACTGTCGCCTCACAGCAAGAAGATTCCTGGTTCGAGTCTTGGCTGGGCCAGTTGGCATTTCTGTGAGGAGTTTGCATGTTGTCCCCATGTTGGCGTGGGTTTCCTTCGGGTGCTCGTTTCCCCCACAGTCCAAACACATGCGCTACAGGGGAATTGAATAAACTAAATTGGCCGTAGTGTGCGGGTATGTGTGTGAATGAGTGTGTAAGAGTGTTTCACAGTGCTAGGTTGCAGTTGGAAGGGCATCCGCTGCGTAAAACATATGCTGGAATAGTTGGCGGTTCATTCCGCTGTGGCGACCTCTGAAATAGAGACTAAGCTAAAGGAAAATGAACGAATAAATAGGGATATTTTATTATTTAAGATACAGATCAGAGCAAACTATTTCCCACAAATTAAATAGGGCTGACCTAAAAACCTACATGTTTCACAAATAGACAAATCTGTTTAATTGTTGCCAAGTTTTTTGATGACAGCTTTTAAAAAACATAATTTCCTCTGCAAATATGAGTGAAAAGGCTGTATTTTGTAATCCAGGCCATTAGCTGGTGACGTATTCTGCTTTGGTTATCAAGTACTCACTCACACCTAAAGATTGAACACGTAATTCACGAGCATGACCTTCCCGTTTCCACAAAAATCATATGTTTATAGTTTACAAAGAGACTATAATGGTATCGTTTTCAACCCATGAGCTTTAAAACATGTTTTCACACAGCTGTTGCCAAAATCCAGAAAACTGCTTTAGTTGAAAACTGTGTTGTGTAAAAACACCCTTAAGCATTTCATTTTTAAAACATTTTTGGGTGAACTTATCTACACCATTTGCTGAAAGCATCAAACTACAACGCCAATTAGTTCAGCCAGATACACCACAAACCTTTGATCCATTATCTAAGTAAATAAGCAGCTTGGTTTACCTCAGTTAAGAATTACCCAGCTACTTGACCTCAGTTACTTTAAGACACCCTAACACCACCAGTTATCCTACACCACAGATAATGACCCCCTTTATAATGACCTACAAATGTCTTAAAGTCAAACTCTGACCAATAAGAGCAGAGGAGAATAAGCCATCTGACCAATAAGAGCAGAGGAGAATAAGCCATCTTACCAATAAGAGCAGAAGAGAATAAGCCATCTGACCAATAAGAGCAGAGGAGAATAAGCTATCTGACCAATAAGAGCAGAGGAGAATAAGCCATCTGACCAATCAGAGCGGAGGAGAATAAGCCATCTGATGATTAAGACTGGAGGAGAATAAGCCATCTGACCAATAAGAGCAGAGGTAAATAGGCCATAAGACCAATAAGAGCTGAGGAGAATAAGCTATCTGACCAATAAGAGCAGAGGTAAATAAGCCATCTGACCAATAAGAGCAGAGGAGAATAAGCCATCTGACCAATAAGAGCGGAGGAGAATAAGCCATCTGACCAATAAGAGCAGAGGAGAATAAGCCATCTGATGATTAAGACTGGAGGAGAATAAGCCATCTGACCAATAAGAGCAGAGGTAAATAGGCCATCAGACCAATAAGAGCTGAGGAGAATAAGCTATCTGACCAATAAGAGCAGAGGTAAATAAGCCATCTGACCAATAAGAGCAGAGGAGAATAAGCCATCTGACCAATAAGAGCTGAGGAGAATAAGCCATCTGACCAGTAAGAGCAGAGGAGAATAAGCCATCTGACCAACAAGAGCAGAGGAGAATAAGCTATCTGACCAATAAGAGCAGAGGTAAATAAGCCATCTGACCAATAAGAGCTGAGGAGAATAAGCCATCTGACCAATAAGAGCGGAGGAGAATAAGCCATCTGACCAATAAGAGCAGAGGAGAATAAGCCATCTGACCAATAAGAGCAGAGGAGAATAAGCCATCTGACCAATAAGAGCAGAGGAGAATAAGCCATCTGACCAATAAGAGCGGAGGAGAATAAGCCATCTGACCAATAAGAGCGGAGGAGAATAAGCCATCTGACCAATAAGAGCGGAGGAGAATAAGCCATCTGACCAATAAGAGCTGAGGAGAATAAGCCATCTGACCAATAAGAGCAGAGGAGAATAAGCCATCTGACCAATAAGAGCGGAGGAGAATAAGCCATCGGACCAATAAGAGCGGAGGAGAATAAGCCATCTGACCAATAAGAGCTGAGGAGAATAAGCCATCTGACCAATAAGAGCGGAGGTGAATAAGCCATCTGACCAATAAGAGCAGAGGAGAATAAGCCATCTGACCAATAAGAGCAGAGGAGAATAAGCCATCTGACCAATAAGAACAGAGGAGAATAAGCCATCTGACCAATAAGAGCAGAGGAGAATAAGCCATCTGACCAATAAGAGCTGAGGAGAATAAGCCATCTGACCAATAAGAGCAGAGGAGAATAAGCCATCTGACCAGTAAGAGCAGAGGAGAATAAGCTATCTGACCAATAAGAGCAGAGGAGAATAAGCCATCGTACCAATAAGAGCAGAGGAGAATAAGCTATCTGACCAATAAGAGCAGAGGAGAATAAGCCATCGTACCAATAAGAGCTGAGGAGAATAAGCCATCTGACCAATAAGAGCAGAGGAGAATAAGCCATTTGACCAATAAGAGCGGAGGAGAATAAGCCATCTGACCAATAAGAGCGGAGGAGAATAAGCCATCGGACCAATAAGAGCGGAGGAGAATAAGCCATCTGACCAATAAGAGCAGAGGAGAATAAGCCATCTGACCAATAAGAGCGGAGGTGAATAAGCCATCTGACCAATAAGAGCAGAGGGAATAAGCCATCTGACCAATAAGAGCAGAGGAGAATAAGCCATCTGACCAATAAGAACAGAGGAGAATAAGCCATCTGACCAATAAGAGTGGAGGAGAATAAGCTATCTGACCAATCAGAGCAGAGTACAGCTCTCTGACCAATCAGAGCAGAGTAGAGCACAGCTGTCAGACCCATCAGAGCAGAGTAAGTAGAGCACAGCTACCTGGCCAATCAGAGCAGACTAGAGCTATCTGACCACTCAGAGCAGAGTAAATCACAGCTATCTGACCACTCAGAGCAGAGTATGGTCATCTAACCAATCAGAGCAGAGAAGTGTAGAACACAGCTATCTGACCAATCAGAGCAGAGTAGGGCTAGGTGACCAATCAGAAAAGAGTAGAGAAAGTTAGTAAGTACACAATTTGTTTAATTTTAAAGCACATTTCATTTTGGTTTTGCACCAACCAAATTGCTGAACAAAACCAATACAACACATCCTAAAAAGAGAATAAAAATAGCAAGAAACGTTGTAAAAAAGTAACAGAACAACAACAACAACAACAACAACAACAACAACAACAACACCACACATAGCATAATAATAACCTGGGAAAGAAATAGAATTAAATTAAGTGTAAGTTAGGGTCATCTGACCAAATCAAAAAACGTTTATGACCATCTGACCAATCAGAAAAGAGCAGAGTACACTGAAAAAAAAAATCATTCATTTTAAGTTGCAAACTATTTATATAGACTGAATTTGAACAAATTCAGTTCAGTAATGTTCAACTTAATTTGTTTGTTTAATTCAGCCCAATTAAATTCGTTTGCAACCACTTACCTTTAAAATTGAGCAAATCCAATGAATCATTTTTTCAGTGTATAGTCTTCACACTGTACTGGAAGCCTCAAACTCCAAATATCAATTAGTTCTAACAGATCCAGACAAGCTTCTGATCCATTATCCGTGTAAATAAGCATCGGTTTTTACCTCAGTTATGTTAAGAATTACCCAGCTACTCGACCTCAGTGACTTAAAGACACCGCGACACCACCAATTAACTGACCCACAGATAATGACCTCCTCATGTGGTGACATTAAACCTTCAGCGGGCTGAGAATAACAGGCCGTTTCTCAGCTGAATGAGCTCTGAAGAAGCTCATTATGCCGCCGCTGCTTTTCACATCACCGCTCAAACATAATAAATAAACAAACTCTGCAAGCAAGGGGCAGTGGCTTGGCAACCCCCAATGTCCTATAACCATAAATCAATCCAATAAAGGTGCCGGTCTGGACTGGACACGACTCCCCTGCTGCAGATAAACACTGGACACAGGACTCAAAGACAGAGCCAAACCAGGGAGATCTGCCAAACTGTGGAGGAGCAGACGTCCATTCCAGACCTCAACATTTACGTTACACACAATGGTCAACAGTCAGAGGAAAACTGATTGACTATATGGAGAAAATGAAAAACAGGGAGCGAGGACAGAAGGCGATGAGTAAAACAGACAGTCATGTGTGCTTAAGGTCCGTTTAACTTCCCACATAGCAATATATCTCTGGCCCAGCTCTGGCCCACACAATCAGCTTTTGCTTGGCCCACATGCCGCAGTGAATTACGGCACATGACTGGACCATATCTGGCTTCCAGACAAGGGCCAAACACGGACCATATCTGGGCCAAGTCTCAGCCGAGTTAGTAACCCATAACTGAGCCTAAAATGGGCCAGATATGTTGGTGTGTCACGACTGCAATGAAAATGATAAAGCCATAAATCATTGCACTTTAGGCTTGCTATGGGTGAGCTTTTTTCTCAAAGCGACCTGATTGGTAGAATTTCTTTTCTTTATTTTAAAATAACAAAAATGTATTTTAAATGTGGGTCAGGACGGGCCAAACTTACATGGCCCACATATCAATTATTAGCATCTGGGCCAAATACTACATTTTACTTTTGGCCCGAGTATTGTTTGCCACCTTAAAGACGGTGCCACCTCTGCCAAACCAGGGCCAAGTTTGGCCCACATGCTGTATGCCAGTGCCGGATAAATGCCTGCTGTGCCAGATTTATGCCAAATCTGGGCCAGAATTCTTTGCTACCTGGGATCTTTAATGGAATTTTCATCTGAAGAATTCAATTCAATTTCAATTCACTTTTATTTGTATAGCGCTTTTACAATGTAGATCGAGTCAAAGCAGCTTCACATAGAAGATCATAGTGAATTGAAACAGAGTAGTTCAGTTTTCAGTGTGGTTTCATATTCCCTACTGAGAGTCCAAACACTGAAGAGCAAATTCATCGATGCGTAGCTCTACGGATCCCGAACCACGCAAGCTAGTGGCGACAGCGGCGAGGAAAAAACTTCACCAATTGGTGAAAGTGAAAGATTAAAAAACGTAGAGAGAAACCAGGCTCAGTTGGGCACAACCATTTCTCCTCTGGCCAAACGTCTTGTGCAGAGCTGCAGTCTAGGTGCCGGAGGCTGGAGAAGCTGGACGTCAGCGAAGACTCGTCTGTCCCTGGAGTGTCACAGGACTCAGTTTCATCCACTGAAAGAACAGTAGAGAAAATCCATCTAACCAGGGGCGTAGCAACCCGGGGGGATGGGGGGTGTTGTGGGGGGGGGTGGGGGGATACGTCCCCCACACTTTTAGAGACAAACCAAATAGGTGATTAATAATTATATGAATGAATGATCTCATACAGACCCCCCCCCCCCCCCAAACTTTTAAAATGTCCACTACGCCCCTGCATCTAACGAATTGTAAAGTTAAGGCCATTTGACCAATCAGAGCAAAGGTTCTTGGAAAGGAGTTTCAGACATCTATTATGAGTAAACTAAAGTGTTTTCTGATCTTGGATGATGTGAATCTGTTGTGTGAGAGAAAACAATAGTAACCTTTGAAATTTAGTGCAACATTAGTGCAACTTTTTTGTTTCAAAGACGTTGACGTTCACTTCCATTCAGTAGCGCCGGTCAAATCGCCAAACCTTGTGTGAATCCTCCAAGAGAAAAAAAAAATTCAATCTTAAAAAAGGATATTAAGCTTTATTTTTCCATTGCCAAATTCTGCTTCAGTTCAGTACTAGCTCTTCAAAATGAGCTACAACAACAGCGGAAGGAGGTTTGCTTATATAACGGCGACATTAACACTGTAACTAAAGAATTAGCATCTGACAAAAATAAAAAAATAAAAACACCACAACAACTTTTCCTGCACTGCGAAAGCTGAAGTCATTTTACAGTTTCACCACGCAGCTGTGAGCTCAATCATCCCAAAACTATTCAGTCTAAACTTCCACCGCAGAAAGTAACATCATCATGTTCACGACATACAAACTTCATTAAAGCTAATCCGCGTATCGTTCCATACGCTCATTCCTCCTCCGCTGGGAAACACTGTGTCAACGACAGACCACGTAAACCCGGCACGGAGCGCACATCCAAAACATCAGCTTCTGATTCTTCTACATTTTGTGCTTGATTTTTCATACAAGTAAGGTGAGGTAGAAGTGACCCTGTGTTTGGATACAGAAGGATACAGACTCAGTGGGACTGTAGTGGGATTGCGTAACATCAGCTGACAGCTGTTGGGATTTGTGGCCGGCAGTTTTGGCTTGAGAGAATGCAGCTCCATTAACCCTGCTGTTGACGTAAGGGTCAAAAATGACCCAGGCACTTTTTTAACAGCAGAAAAAAAACCTTCATTGTTTCTAAAATGACCCCAACATTGTAAAAAAGGCTGTACAAATTTAGGGCTGTCCTTACCGAGCGTTCACACCGAAAGCAGAGAGAGCACCAAAGTAGCCGGAAGTCATTCATTTTCAATGAGAGCCGGCAACGATAAGTGGCACGGTGCGGCTTCACCGGTGTGGGCGCCGAGGTGAGTTGAAATCAAGCCAACTTTATGGTAATGAGCTATGACACAGTTCAGTGACAACCAATCGAAATGTTGAAGTCCATCACTTGAGAGGACTCCAGAGAACACAGTCCTGTGAACTTGGTTCCAACCACAGTTGCTCCCAAGAGTTTGATTACAGCGGTCGTTGAATTTCGAGTTTATTTTCATACAGGGAAGTTACTGGTGAGTTACTGATGTGCATTAATGTTATTTATATTTTTTTTTCTTAAAAAAGCAGGAATCTCATGGTAACTACACTGACCGGCCACTTTATTAGGTACACCTTACTAGTAACAGGTTGGAACCCCTTTTGCCTTCAGAACTGCCTTAATCCTTCATGGCATAGATTAAACAAGGTACTGGAAATATTCCTCAGAGATTTTGCTCCATATGGACATGATAGCATCACAGATTTGTCTGCTGCACATCCATGATGCAAATCTCCCAGGTGTACCTAATAAAGTGGCCGTTGAGTGTATAATGACAGTACAAAACAGTATTGCTGCTTCAGAATCAATTCAATTCAATTCAGACCTAAGATGCTTCCTACCTACCTACAGGAACCTACCTACAAAACTACAGACCAGTTCAAAGTTTTAGGAACTTGTGCTAAAAATGCTGTAAATGGAGGATCCTTTCAAAAATAATGCATAAATCATACCTGTCAACATTGGGATGTGAAAATAAGGCATATGCCTAGGGCCAGACAGAATCTGCGGATGTTTTTTACTATTTCTGCGGAGAATTTTGCTAAAAATCTGTGGATTTCTGCAGAATTATTTTGGGAGCATCATAACTAAAACCTTAATATGTGAAATAAAAAATAATATCTTTTTAACTTTTATTTAATGTTTAAAATGCAAATCCAATTAGATCCACTTTATTTGGTAAACAAAGCAAGTCTCTCATATAATATATCTGCTAAAAGACAGAAAATATTACTGTACAAACTGTATTGTAAATAAATCAGATGAATATTTTCATATTAGTCAATTATATTACTGTAATTATGTTTAAAAACGGAATAAATATAGATTTACACACATTTACTCGAGTAAATAAACAGAATTAATGACGGGCTAAAAATCTGCAGAATTCTGCGGAAAATATGGGGAATTCTGCGCGCCGTGTGGGCCTAGATATACCATAAAAAATAAGGGATATGCCACCATAATAAGGGATATGCCCCCCCCCCCCCCTTCAAATTACTAAATATGTTCATTTGGAGCTGTTTCATTGTAAATAAACAGTTAAAAGTCAGTAATGTTTTATTATTATTATTTACAAAAGAAAAAATAAATAGTATATATTAGCAGCAAATACATTAGCAAACAGTTCAGCTTATTAAAATTAATAGCTATTATAATGAAATAGATTCAAGCTATCAAATCTCATTAGCCGTTTCTTCACTGTATAACTTACACATTCTGATTAAAGAGCAACGAATGAATCTCTTATTTGTTTAGATGTTTTTCTTTTCATTACATTAAATAACAGGTGTCACTTTAAAAATGCACACATCTGACGTTATAATGAAAGCTTTCAATTGCTTTCTTAACTTTTTATGCTCATTTAGGATGAAATTAGTTGTGTTTGAAAAAACCTACCAAGATCGACATCTTTAGATATTATTATTATTATTATTAATTATGTGTATATGTCTGTTTAAACACGCACCCAAAACCCAGACTTTCACTCCGCTTCAAATCGCGTGTACAGAATGCGTTTGGTAAACAGCGCCTATTTATCACTATGGAGCGCATCAGCTGACAGTCACGCACCGCTATATTACTGTTTTGAGGATTGCATATAAAGGGGAGACGGCACCTGTAATGAAAAGGAAAGGGAATCACGCTATAAACAAAGCGAAAGCACAGAACAGACTCACATTTAAGAGCAAGGGGCGGCCCCTGGTGGTTCGGCGGTATGGGTTGCATATAGGGAGGCTCGGTTCTTAAAATTTAAATGCCACTTTTCAGAGAAAGACTGAAAATAAGGGAGAAATACGGGAAAATACTTTTACGGGATTATAGCGGGATAGAACTGTAAAATATGGGAGAATCCCTGTAAAAACGGGAGGGTTGACAGGTATGCTATAAATACATTTTATTTATCAATTAACTAATATATACTAAATAAAAACACAGTTGGTATGAGCACACTTTGCCTGTAAAACACTTGGTGCACTTGCTCATGGGGCCCTATCATATACCCGGCGCAATAAAGCGCTGGACTTGAACAGCACGATTTGTTGCTATTTTCAGACCAGCACAACTGTAATTTTCACGTTTTACTTAACGTTATTTAAATAGCAAATCCATTTGCGCCACTTGGACTCATGGGTGTGAACATTTGTAATAGTTTGCACTGCTATATTGTCCATGTTGGTGTTGTATATTACACTACACTGAAAAAAAATGATTCAAGGATGATTCCTTGGATTTACTAAAAAAAATTTTACGTTGAGTGGTTGTAAACAATTTATATGGGCTGAATTTAAACAAACAAATGAAGTTGAACATTATTAAATTTAATTTGTTTAAATTCAACACAAATAAATTGTTTGCAACAATTTTGCATGCAACACTTTTTTCAGTGTACAGAAACCTTGCAATAAACCGCCAGCACATTTTCTGCTATTTCACAGACTTCCATATATTATTTCTTATATATTATATTATTTCAAACGACTAAAATGTCAATAAAAGTCACGTTGTTAAACTTAGCATACACTTAGTGCACCACTTAGGGGGCTTCCACACAGGTTATGAATCTTGCTGATATACACTGTGAACATCAGCTACGCTAATTATTTTCTTTATTCTCCATTTTCCACCTGGGGATACTCTTCCCGAGGCCCCCAGACTATGCAGAGTCACTGATTCGATCCAAGACCAACGACGAGATGATCCCAAGGTTTCCATATCCTGGACCTGGCCGAATCCTGAACAACTACTGCGATGGTCATGGAGGAGTGGAGAACATGAGACTGTTTCCTATGACGCTCCAGAGACAGACGAGTCTTCGCTGAGGCCAGCTTCCAGCCTCCGCCACTGAGACTGCAGCTCTGCACAAGACGTTTGGCCAGCGGAGAAATTAAAATGGTCGTGTCCAACTGAGCCTGGTTTCTCTCAAGGTTTTTTTTCTTCACTTCCGCCTTTAGTGAAGTTTTTTTTTCCCTCTCCGCTGTCGCCACTGGCTTGCATGGTTCAGGATCTGTAGAGCTGCGCATCGATGGATTTGCTCTTCAGTGTTTGGACTCTCAGTAGTGATTATTAAACCACACTGAACTGAGCTAAACTGAACTGAACTTAAACACTACAAACTGAACTACACTGTTCCTATTTACTGTGACCTTTTATGTGAAGCTGCTTTGACACAATCTACATTGTATAAGCGCTATACAAATAAAGGTGAATTGAATTGAATTGAATTAAACTGTAGAGTTGAATTTACAACATTAAAAGTCGACAGAGTAGAAATCAACATCCCATAATGCAATTCACAACCAGAAATAAACAGAAAACACTTGCAATCACAAACATTTTAATTAACAGATATTTATAACCCTGTAGCTGTATATTTATTCACATTACTGCATATCATATAATATACATTCATTTTCACAATGCAACTATTAAATAAAAACATACCGCATAACTGTCCTACAGTAAAATGCAGTTCATATTGTTGTAAGTTACAATACTGTGTCATTTACAAAAACGGTTAACAATATAATGTGTGTGTGTTATGAGGGTCAAGAGAACGGAGTTGCTCTTAAACGCCCCAAATGTTGACTCTACGCCACCATTTGTGCTCAATAGCCAGTCACACGACACAAAAACAAACAAATTAACCCCGAAAACCCACATGCAATGCATTAGCCAACTGAGACGAGGGGCAATTTCACTCCTGTTTGATCTCTGGAGTGTTTCCAGCGTAAAGGACAGCAGTGGTGGATGAAGACGGATATAATGACAGGTTTGTTTGCGCTAATGAGCTGACATCACGCTTGGACGGTTTTCTCAACGCTAGAAAAACGGTAGCGCTCGCTTAGTCGAGAGCCAAGGTAATTTCAGGTGCTTAACTCTCGATTTTCACACTGGATGAAAGATGCTGAGCTGATGTTGGGTTATGAAGCAGAAACTATTTTTTTTTTACTGCATTTTTGCACTGGTTCAGCTTTAGGCGACGCGAGAAACAGCAATAAAAGCACAGCAAGTATGATGGACTCAGCACATGGAGGGGGATTTAAAGAGGACAGAGCGAGACCCTACTCATAAAACAATCCCCAACATGCTTGAGTGTTCACCATAAAACACACACACACACATATAATTGGCTGAAGGAGTAGCCAAGCTCACAGTCAAAACATCAACACAGCGCTGAGTGTGAGAGGAGAACATACAGCTGAAGTCATAACAGAATACAGATATGCCCACTGAATACAAACAGATCACTCAGATCATAAGGATCAAACAAGTTAGAAATTCAAAGAGTTCAAAGCAGGGTGAATCCGCCTTCAGCTACTAATAGTGCACCCTGGTGCGGGAATCAGCTTCCAGAAATGATCAGATGGGCTCCAACATTAGGCACATTCAAATCAAGACTGAAAACACATCTGTTTAGCCTGTACTGAATGAGCACTGTGCTACGCTCCACAGATCGCACTGTTGTGTCTTTATTTTCCTTTTCATTCCTTTAAAACCCAGTTTAACACATTTAAATCTGTTTTGATCTGTTTTAACCATTTTTCTTTTCTTTTATTTTCTTATGTAAAGCACTTTGAATTACTATTTTGTCTGATATGTGCTATAGAAATAAACTTGTCTTGCCTTGAAGTCAGAATTCTCCTATGAATTTTCTTTTCTTTTTCAATTATTTCCCAAATGATGTTTAACAGAGCAAGGAAACTTTCACAGTATGTCTGATAATATTTTTTCTTCTGGAGAAAGTCTTATTTATTTTATTTTGGCAAGAATAAAAGCAGTTTTTAATTTTTTTAAAACCATTTTAAGGTCAATATTATTAGCCCCTTTAACCTTTCTGTCGTGTTCGGGTCAAATCTGACCGATTTACAACTTAAATCACTTATAAATATTGTGTTATACATCTGATTGCCTCAAGGCCTCATGATATCCTCCACAATATGCATTTGAAGATGATGATCATCTCTTTCATTAAATTTTGAGTGTTTTAATCAACCTTGTTACACCTGTGGTGTTCCCTGGTCAAAAGTGACCGCCATAGGAAATGAATAGGTATCCAGACTATATTCATTCATCAGACAGAAAGCATCACTACACACACAACCCCTAACTCACTCACTCACTCACTTACTCATTTCAGACTGAACAATGTCTTTTGCAGGTACACGTCTCTTTTACGTGCGTATGTGCTGATCCTCCAGCCTGATCTCACAAGGAAACTTAACTACTGTATTTTACATTTTGTCAGATTAGTGGCCAATCCATACGAGTTCATTCAATTATGTACAATTTTAAAAAGAGGCGTGGTGATTTATACATGTGAAACAGGTGATTAATAATTATATGAATGTATGATTTCATGCAGCTGTCCCCCCAATTTTAAAATGTCCGCTATGCCCCTGAGTACACTTGAAGGACTGAAAATCCTCAGAACACAGGAAAGGACAGCATTTTGTTTGTACTTTGCTGGTTGATAAATCATTCAGATGGATTAAAATTTCAGTTTCTTTGGTCAGACTCTGTGATAGTTATTTTAGAGAGCTGTCTATTAGTAATGAAACAAAGTATTTCGATTTCTGTCATCTATTGTTCATTTTATAATATATTTTCAGCGCCTATTTTTATTTTCATTGCAGTTATTTTATGTCTAATATTCTATAAATTCATGTGAAACACTACTTTGAGACATTGTTCACAGCTAAAGAATGTTGAATAAAAATTTGGTGGAGAAAAATTATTTTTGTGCTAATATAAGAGCAGTTAAAACAGACTAAAGTAAGGGGCAGGATGTGGACACGACAGGAGGGTTAAGCTATATTTGTTTTGGATTGTCTATAGAACAAACCACTGTTGTACAATGACTTGCCAAATACCCTAACTTGCCTAATTAACCTAGTTAAGCCTTTAAATGTCACTTTAACCCTTTGACTGCCGCTCTACTAAATGCTTGACCGTGTTTTGGTAACAGTTTATCTTGATGGTCCATTTGAGTATTAGTAGACTGTCTGCTTAATATCTGTTGATACTGCTCCTTCAACAGACATTTAACTGACTATAAGAAACTTTGCAAGTACATGTCAACTTACACTAACCCTAACCTAACAGACTACTTATAATCTAATAAGAATTAGTCGGCATATAGATGGAATGTAACTTAATTCAACAAACAGACCATCAAAATAAAGTGTGACCCATGTTTTAACTGTTTAAATAATGACTGTTAAATAATGGTTTACACACACAGCATTGTTGGTTTACACAGAAATCAAACATAATCCTGTTGCACTCCTACATTTAATTTTGCTTTTGCTGTAAAACAAACAAACAAACAAACAAACAAACAAACAAACAAACAAACAAGAAAACATGTTAAATGAGAATTAAAGATGGTTTAGTATTCAACAGTGTTTTATTTTGAATATTTATTCAAATAAACTGGTCCTAGACTGATTTTCCATGGTATATGTATTAATTCTGGTACTTTTACCCTGAACCGACATATTAACTATTTGGTAGAGGTTGATTATTTAGAAATTATGGGATGTTTTGGAAAAAAAAAGCATTGAGTGTGTTAATTAGCAACATTAGAGTTAAGAAATGCAATCCAAAAATGTTTTTCTTGGTGGGGTAGTCAAAAGCTTAGGCTGAATACTAGTATCTTGAATATAAAAATAACTAGACAAACATTCTGTACTGTAATCATGACAAAGATAAAATAAATCAGTTATTAGAAATGAGTTATTAAAACTGTTATGTTGAAAAAAATCTTTTCGTTAAACAGAAATCGGGGAAAAATATCCAGGCTAATTCTGACGTCGACAGTAAGCGCTGTTTGTTTATGTCTGTATGTTTTTTATGTAAAAATAAATAAATGAAAAAAGTCATGGCATTTATAAACTGCAACTCTGATGATTTAAAGTGCTTCTTTTAACCTCACTTGTAAGTCCCTTTGAATTAAAAAAAGGAACTTTAAAAAGTTATTTCTTTAGTTATTTCCATTTTTTATTCAGTTATTTTAGCTATTTTTAACCCAAATTAAAATGGAAAAAAAATACTGAATTACTGAAAAGTTTGATTATTCTTTAAAACACAAATTACACATTTTTTATATTAATGTCAAATTATGCAATAATATAAATCAGTGGGGTAAGAAATTAAATATGTTACTGTTAATATTAAACTTAATTCATTCATTCATTCATTTTCTTTTCGGCTTAGTCCCTTATTTATCAGGGATGGCCACAGCAGAATAAACTCCAACTTATCCAGCACATGTTTTACACAGCGGATGCCTTTCCAGCCTCAACCCAGTACTGGGAAACACACATACACACTCATTCACATACATACACTATAATTTAGTTCATCCAATTCCCCTATAGCGCATGTGTTTGGACTGTGGGGGAAACCGAAGCACCCGGAGGAAACCCACGCCAACACGGGGAGAACATGCAAACTCCACACTGAAACGCCAACTGATCCAGCCGGGACTCAAACCAGTGACCTTCTTGCTGTGAAGCAAAAGTGCTTACCATCACACAATCGTTAAGTTAACAGAGCAGAGACTTCTGGCAATGACTTCTGGGACTTCCAGAGCGAGTTCGGTGCTCAACGTCACTGCTTCGCTGCGTTTGTTTGGAGTTCGCTGCGTTTGTTTGGAGTTTAGATTCGCAATTTACATTTTTATCTTAAAATACTTCCTCATTCACTAAATATTTATCTCTCCTACTTGGGGTGAACAATCCCCTAACACACTCATACAAACAAATCTACTTTTAAACGTTCTGTTTCTCGAGCATCCGCTTGGTGTTTGTAGCTTTAGCCTGCTAGCACCGCTGGTCAGCTAAAGCTACCAACCCCTTTCACTCATTTATTTTCTCACTTTCTGGCTTTGCTCTTCACCTTGTACAATGTCGCTTGCGTGTCTGTCCTTGAGTGCAGGAGAGGCATCGATGGAGGCGCTGGAGCTGGAGCTGGAAGCGGTGGAGTCCCAGATTCGCTCGCTGGAGACGAAGCGAGAGGGCATCAGGGCTCTGCTCTTAACCCGTACTCGCTCGTCTGAGGTAAGTGTCCGATACAACGACAATCTCCCAGTTTCTTCAACCCCGCGTGTTTCTCTGTCCAGGCCCAGCGCACCGAGGACGCGGTGCACCCAGGCGTCGTTCACGCCGACTCCCGGCTACCACGGCCCCTGGGTGCAACCGCGTAAGGTGCTTGCCAGGTCCCGGGGCAGAACGTCTCCTCCTCCGGTGTTCGAGATCCCCACGGAGAACCGCTTCGCCCCTCTCCGCGAGACGGGTCGCGATGTTGCCATCATTGGCGACTCAATCGTCCGCCACGTCCGCTCCACTTCCTCCAAAGGTAACAAAGTACGCACTTTCTGCTTCCCTGGTGCCCGAGTTAAGAATATTTCTGCACAGATACCTACTATCCTGAGCGCTGCCGAGAGCCTCGGTGCCGCCGTCCTCCACGTGGGGACGAACGACACCGGGCTCCGGCAGACGGAGATCCTGAAGAAGGACTTCAGGAGCCTGATCGAGACGGTTCGACGCACTTCGCCCGCCACGCAGATCATCGTTTCTGGACCGCTTCCTACCTACCGCCGAGGAAATGAAAGGTTCAGTAGACTTTTTGCTCTAAATGAATGGCTATTAACATGGTGTGAAGAACAGAAATTGCTCTTTGCCAATAACTGGAATCTTTTCTGGGAGCGTCCTAGGCTTTTCCGCGCTGACGGGCTGCACCCCAGTCGAGCTGGAGCTGAACTCCTGTCGGACAACATCACCAGAATACTTCGCTCTATCTGACTAGTAAGTAAAAATTCACAAAACTCACAATTTAGCCACACAGACTCCTATTCGTCCCACAAAAATAACAGTAATGCATACCTAACTAACCACATAGAGACTGTGTCTGTTCCTCGTATTATTAGATCAAGAAACAAACGTACTGTGTGCTCCAAAAATAATCTATTAAGAATTAAACCAGAAAAAACACGAAAAAGTGAAAATACAAATTTCATGAAGCTTGGTCTCCTAAACATCAGGTCACTAGCACCTAAAGCACTTATCATAAATGAAATAATAACAGATAACAATCTTAATGCACTCTGTCTCACTGAAACCTGGCTGAAACAAAATGACTATATTAGTTTAAATGAGGCAACTCCTCCAGGATTCTTATATAAACATGAGGCTCGTCAAACTGGTCGTGGTGGTGGAGTTGCGTCAATCTTTAGTGATATTCTTAATGTTAATCAGAGAAACGGACTTATGTTTAGCTCCTTTGAAGTACTAGCGCTTAATGTTGTCCTTCCAAACACTATGCAAAAACCTATGTTATCTCTCGCTCTAATCACCATATATAGACCTCCAGGACCCTATGTCAATTTTCTAAAAGAGTTTTCTGATTTTATCTCTGACTTACTAGTTAAAACTGATAAAATACTAATTGTAGGAGACTTTAACATCCACATAGATGACGCTAACGACACGTTAGGGCTCGCGTTTACGGACTTGCTGGTCTCACTAGGAATAAAGCAAAATGTTATTGGTCCAACTCATCGCCTAAAGCATACACTAGATCTAATTCTGTCTTATGGAATTGAGGTCACTGATGTAGACATTATACCACAAAGTGATGATATTACAGACCACTACCTCTTACTATATAAGCTGTGTTTACCTGAAATTAGCAGATCCGCTCCGATATATCGTCCTAGTAGAACTATTGTTCCATCCACTAAAGATGAATTTATAAATAACTTACCTGATCTTTCTCTACTTCGAAATGCACCCGCAAACGCAAATGACCTTGATGTAGTAACCAGCAGTATGGATGCCATCTTTACTAGCACTTTAAATACTGTGGCACCCATCAAACTAAAAAAGACTAGAGAGAATAAAACTACACCGTGGTATAATAGTCATACCCGCGCTCTCAAAACAGCAACCCGTGCCCTGGAACGTAAATGGAAAAAAACTAATTTAGAAGTCTTTAGAATTGCATACAAAGACAGTATGTCCAGCTATAGGAGGGCTTTAAAATCTGCCAGGGCTGAGCACCTCCGCAAACTGATAGAAAATAATCAAAACAATCCTAGATTCTTATTTAACACCATCGCTAAATTAACAAATAATCGGTCATCTTTGGAACAAAACGTTCCACCGCAAATTAGTAGTGATGACTTCATGAATTTTTTCAGTGATAAAATAGAAGGCTTTAGACAGAAAATAGGAGATATTAAACTTTCTGCACCGCCTTATACTTCAGATCCAGTAAACACGCCTCTGAATCTAAATAACCTACAGTGCTTTAAAATCATACAACAGGAAGAGCTAGACAAAATTATAAATAGCTCTAAATCAGCTACGTGTATATTGGACCCAATTCCAACAAGGTTACTGAAAGAATTGCTACCTGTTATAGGAGAACCTCTTCTTAACATTATCAACTCTTCTTTATCTTTAGGCCATGTTCCAAATCCCTACAAGTTAGCTGTTATTAAACCTATTATTAAGAAACCACAACTGGAACCCAGCAACTTAGCTAATTATAGGCCTATTTCAAACCTTCCATTTATATCTAAAATACTAGAAAAAGTTGTTTCTGCTCAATTATGCTCCTTTCTGCAGACCAACAATGTTTTTGAAGTGTTTCAGTCAGGTTTCAGAGCTCATCACAGTACAGAAACTGCATTAGTGAAAATAACCAACGATTTACTCTTAGCTGCTGACCAAGGGTGCATCTCGCTATTAGTTCTACTCGATCTTAGTGCGGCATTTGACACCATTGACCATGGTATCCTTATTAATCGCTTAAAGTCTACAGGTGTCCAAGGACATGCCCTACAATGGTTTAAGTCATACTTATCTGACCGTTACCAGTTTGTAAATATAAATGGACAGCCTTCACAAATCAGCCCAGTAAAATACGGGGTGCCTCAAGGATCAGTTTTAGGCCCTTTACTGTTTACAATATACATGCTACCCCTGGGAGACATTATTAGAAGACATGGGATCAGCTTTCACTGCTATGCAGATGATACTCAATTATATATTTCAACTAAACCTGACGAGACGTCTAATCTGTCCAAGCTAACTGAGTGTATTAAAGATGTTAAAGACTGGATGACCAACAATTATCTTCTCTTAAACTCAGACAAAACAGAATTATTACTTATTGGGCCTAAATCCTGTACACAGCAGATCTCACAACTCGATCTACAATTAGAGGGATACAAAGTTAGCGTTAGTTCTACTATAAAAGATCTGGGTGTCATATTAGACAGCAATTTAACTTTTAAAAATCATATTTCCCATGTCACAAAAACTGCTTTCTTTCATCTGAGAAATATAGCTAAGTTACGAAGTATGCTATCCATCTCAGATGCAGAAAAGCTAGTCCATGCTTTTATGACTTCTAGGCTGGACTACTGTAATGCTCTGTTTGCTGGCTGCCCAGCATCCTCTATTAACAAACTTCAATTAGTACAAAATGCAGCTGCCAGAGTTCTAACCAGGTCTAGAAAATTTGATCACATCACCCCAATTTTATCCTCCTTACACTGGCTGCCTGTTAAGTTTCGTATTGAATTTAAAATATTGCTTCTTACATATAAAGCTCTAAATAATCTAGCTCCTGCTTATCTAACCAATCTTCTGTCTCGCTACAATCCAACTCGCTCTTTAAGATCTCAAAACTCAGGACTTCTGGTAGTACCTCGAATAGCAAAGTCGAGTAAAGGAGGTCGAGCCTTCTCATTTATAGCTCCTAAACTCTGGAATAGCCTTCCTGATAACGTCCGAGGCTCAGACACACTCTCCCAATTCAAAACTAGATTAAAGACCTATCTGTTCAGTAAAGCATACACTTAGTGCACCACTTAGGGGGCTTCCACACAGGTTATGCATCTTGCTGATATACACTGTGAACATCAGCTACGCTAATTATTTTCTTTATTCTCCATTTCCACCTGGGGATACTCTTCCCGAGGCCCTCAGACTATGCAGAGTCACTGATTCGATCCAAGACCAACGACGAGATGATCCCAAGGTTTCCATATCCTGGACCTGGCCGAATCCTGAACTACTACTGCGATGGTCATGGAAGAGTGGAGAACATGAGACTGTTTCCTATGACGCTCCAGAGACAGACGAGTCTTCGCTGAGGCCAGCTTCCAGCCTCCGCCACTGAGACTGCAGCTCTGCACAAGACGTTTGGCCAGCGGAGAAATTAAAATGGTCGTGCCCAACTGAGCCTGGTTTCTCTCAAGGTTTTTTTTCTTCACTTCCGCCTTTAGTGAAGTTTTTTTTCCCTCTCCGCTGTCGCCACTGGCTTGCATGGTTCAGGATCTGTAGAGCCGCGCATCGTTGGATTTGCTCTTCAGTGTTTGGACTCTCAGTAGTGATTATTAAACCACACTGAACTGAGCTAAACTGAACTGAACTTAAACACTACAAACTTAACTACACTGTTCCTATTTACTGTGACCTTTTATGTGAAGCTGCTTTGACACAATCTACATTGTATAAGCGCTATACAAATAAAGGTGAATTGAAGAGATCAAGGTCTCATAATGCAATTCAAACGAATAAATACACTGAAAGCAGTCAGTTTGTGGAAGCAGAATTTAGTTTGTTTTAAAAACATATCATTTTTTGTCCTGTAATGCTTTAATTTTTAAATGTAAAGTGACTTATTATTCACCCTGTGTAAAACTAATTTTATGAACACTTTTACACATGCACACATTAGCATTAGCAGTTAATTAGCTTCCGTATTTTGGGATTTTTATTTTAGATTTTTAAATTTTTCCCTATTTATTTCTGCTTTTGAACTGCATTATGAAATGTTAATATTTCTTCCAACAATTTTTTTTACCTTGAAAAGTAAAAAAAAAGTGACTTTTATGAACATTTTTAATAGTTTTTAGAATCAGAATCAGAATCAGAAAGAGCTTTATTGCCAGGTATGTTCACACATACGAGGAATTTGTTTTGGTGACAGAGCTTCTACAGTGCAACAGCATTACAGAGACAGGACAAAAAACAGATCATAAATATATTTAAGAAAATAGAAGTAAGTAGTGAGTGCAAATATACAGATTGACAAGTGTATGTACGTGTTTATTACTATATACAACGTTATATGTGCAGCTGTTATGTGCAAATTGGCATGTAAAGTGTGTTGTTAAATAAGTGTATATGTGTATAAAAGTGTATAGCAGTAGTGATGTTGGTTCCACAATTATTATCATCAAGTGTTCATGAGATGGATTGCCTGAGGGAAGAAACTGTTTCTGTGTCGGGCTGTTCTAGTGCGCAGTGCTCTGTAGCGTCGACCAGAAGGTAAAAGTTCAAAGAGGCAGTGTGCTGGGTGTGAGGGGTCCAGAGTGATTTTGGCAGCCCTTCTGCTCGCTCTGGATAAGTACAGTTCTTGGGGAGTAGGAAGGGTTGTACCAGTGATTCGCTCAGCAGTCCGAACTATTCGACGTAGTCTTTGGAGGTCGTATTTAGTAGCTTAGTGATATATTGTCAGGGTTGGTTATACGCTACAAACACCTTGTAATAAACTTCAGCACACGTTCTGTTATTTTACAGGCTTATTTCTCCATATATTGTTTCTGAGACATTATATTATTAGTAAAACGTCAATAAAAGTCACTCCCCTGCTGAAAAATCCAGCTTAAACCAGCCTAGGCTGGTTGGCTGGTTTTAGGTGGTCGACCAAGCTGGTTTTAGAGGGGTTTTGGCCACTTCCAGGCTGGTTTCCAGCTATTTCCAGCCTGGTCTTAGCTGGTCAGGCTGGGAGACGACCAGCTAAAACCAGCTTGACCAGCCTAGTCAGGCTGGGAGCCCAGCCAAAACTAGCTATGTCCAGCTTAAACCAGGCTGGTCAAGCTGGTTTTAGCTGGATTTAGCTGGTCATTTTCCAGCCTGACCAGCTAAGACCAGGCTGGAAATAGCTGGAAACCAGCCTGGAAATGGCCAAAACCCCTCTAAAACCAGGCTGGTCAACCAGCTGAAACCAGCCAACCAGCCTAGGCTGGTTTAAGCTGGATTTTTCAGCAGGGTCTGTTAAACTGTAGAATTGAATTTTCAACATCAAAAGTCGACAGAGCAGAAATCAACATCCCATAATGCAATTCACAACCGCAAACAAACAGAAAACTCTTAAATGACAAGATTTCTCATCAATATAGGGGAAAGATTTATTGAAAAAAGTTTTTGTAAAAGCTCTGCTGAAAACGTTTAAGGACACTAATGAAATCTACAAGCGAACATTTATTTTGTAGTTTAGTTTCCAAGGCAACATTTTTCTTTTTTTTCCCCTTAAAGTCAACACCAACTAATAAAAACCGTACAAACAACAAAATTAGCTAAAGTTCAGCTGATACTAGAATAACACTGACTCTAAGGAGATGATAAATGAACATGGCATGTTTGCGTATTTTCTTAATGAGATAATTATGAAGTTACAGCATCACGTTGGATGCACAGGATCGTTTCTGATTGTGTTGGATAGCGTTTATGCGCTGAAATTCCGTTAAGAAAGTCAAGATTAATTCGTAACATGTATAGACAAAAAAAACAACTTGTCAGAAATCCAGCGGTTTGAAGGAAAATGTCAAATAAGGAACTCAAAAAGAGCAAGAAGAGAAGTACAAAGCGATGCTGAGGCTGAGATTGTGTTTAACATATTGATAACATTCATTCATTCATTCATTATTTTCCTTCAGCTTAGTCCCTTATATATCATGGCTTTACACAGCAGAATGAACCACCAACTATTACAGCATATATTTTATGCAGCGGATGCACTTCCAGCCACAATCCAGTACTGGGAAACACCATACACGTTTTCACATTCACACACTACGGAAAATTTTGCTTACCCAATTTACCTATAGTGCATGTGTTTGGACTTTGAGGGAAACCGGAGCACACGGAGGAAACCCACGCCAACATGGGGAGAACATGCAAACTTCCAGCCGGGACTCGAACTAGCCTTCTTGCTGTGAGGCTACAGTGCTGACCACTGAGCCACCGTGCCGCCAATATTGTTAACACTATATAATAACTGCTCACTATAAATCGTTTATTAAGCATTGGCAAATACACTCAAAATGATGCTGCTTGTTTAAACTTGTTACAACCCCTTTTTGTCTAGGTGAGTGGGGTTGCACATTTAACTGAGGATTTGGTTTTTGGCTGAACTCAAAAGTAAATTGGGTTACAAAGTAAGGATGGAGAACAAAAATAGTGAACAAAACGATGGTGATTTATTTACAAAAAGTGAAGGGTGAATCAGGGAATGAGATATTTACAATATATACAATGTCAAAGACAATAAACAACTAAATGTTAGAAAGACTGGCTATGGGTGGCACCAAAGAAAATAACCATACAAAACCAAACAGTCTTACTAATATTCACAGCAAATCCCCTCTAATCTAATCAACAAAAGACAATCTTCAACGTCAATGACGTCCTATCTAATCTACACTAACCATTAAACCAAAAATACACAGGTTGGCACACACCATCTTACCTGGTGTATCTAGACAAATGTTAATCTACGTGTGGACATGTATGTCACGTGACGCACTTACCTACCAATCTTTCTAAACTCACAGGGAAACGTGAGGATAGGGAAGATTTGGCGACGTAACAAGCTTGAACAACAATAACAAAGTGTAAATCAAATAAAGACGAACAATACTAATAAATAGTGATGTGACGTTGTGCGTCGAGGCTTCGAAGCATGTATCAAAAAAAAAAAACGATACACCTCGCAGTGAAGGAGTGTGCCGGAGCTTGATTTGTTTTGCCATCATCACGTGATCAGTGACGTCCGAAGCTTCATTTTCGCCTATACCCACGTGACTGCTTCGAATTTTGATTCAAAGGTTTAAACACCCCCATGGGTTAGTAAAGTGTATAGAGAGAGATTAGGCATCGATTACATACGTTTCTACTGTTTCAAAGCACTGCACCGGTCCCACACACCAGTAATTAAACTAAAATACAATCGTAATGTATAGTAAAAAGGTTTTGAACCACTCTAAAGTGTATTAGTGTATTTTTTACAACTATCTTTAAAGAAAACCACTGCATATCGTAGTGTAGTGTTTAACGGAGGCCAGCTGGCGAGCGCAGCCCAAAAGCTTCACTCACATAGCCTCCTCCTTAGTGCATTCGCCTCCCATGCAGGAATCGCTGGTTCGATCCCTGCTTGGAACAAGTGGGTGGGTAAATGACTAGTTGGAATAAGATGTAAATGCTTTTGAATACCTTGGATTTTACTACAGTCATCTGTGGTGTAATGTAATATACATTATGTGTAAAAACTACAGTAATTGAGTTATTTGTTTATATTACTGTTGTTGTATTACTACATGAATGAGTTGGTCAGTTGTGAACAGTTGACATCATTGCAACACAGTGCTTTCCACACTTTAACCAGAAGAGGTCCTCATCGAGCTCTGATTTAGAAAGCTTCGAGTAACGAACCTTTTTCCAATACAATTGAGTCGAGCGCTTCACTGGTTCAGAAAGCTTCATTTCACCATCACTACTAATAAATGGGGATAACAAACTATCAAACACTAACAAAGCACAAAAGCAAATCGAACAAGCCAAAATAGACAGTCAATAGAGCAAAGTATCAAACAGAGAGTCTGCTCCAGAACTACCAGTCTGAAGTCTTTTTAAAGGACAGGTGGCATGCAGGGATTGGCTGGAACTGAAGCAGAGTTATGAAGCAGCAGCCAATCAGAAAGCAGCAGTAACAGGATTGGTGACAGCAAGGACAAGTGAAACAGCCAATTAGAGACGGGAGTAGGTGGAGCAAGCACAGAGGAGGACTGGGACACAAAAATAAACAATAAAATAACCAAATTAATGCCGGCACGTAACACACAACTTCTTATTTAAAATGAGCTGAAACAAACACAATTCTTTTGATTTTTTTTTTGGGACAACTTAATTGTTTTATGTTCAATCCACTTAAAGTTGACATGTTAACTTAATCGATTTGTGTTGCGGCAGCATGAATGATTTGTGTGGGTAAAAACTGCTGGGCTCCACACACTTCCTTCATGCTGTCCCGAAACAAATAGATTAATTTAGCTTAATCAGTTTTACAAATTTAAGTGGACTTAGCATAAAACAATTAAGTAATTCCCAAAAAAAAAAACGTAAGAATTGTGTCGTTTCAACTCATATTAAATAAGTAGTTTGAACAAGCAGCAAAATAATATTGAGTGCATAAGGTTTTGTGGTCCAAGGTCACAAATAATCATTCATTCATTTTCTTTTCGGCTTAGTCCCTTTGTTAATCTGGGGTTGCCACAGTGGAATGAACCGCCAACTATTCCAACATGTTTTACGCAGCGGATGCCCTTCCAGCTGCAACCCATCACTAGGAAACATCCATACACACTCATTCACACACATACACTACGGACAATTTAGCTTACCCAATTCACCTGTACCACATGTTTCCCCCACAAGTCCACAAACTGGAGCACCCAGAGGAAACCCACGCCAACATAGGGAGAACATGCAAACTCCACACAGAAATGCCAACTGACCCAGCTGGGCTCGAACCAGCGACCTACTTGCTGTGAGGCGATAGTGCTACCCAGTGCACCACAGTCACAAATATTACTCCCCCAAAATCCTTTGACTTGTAATGTGTAAAATATATTCTTTAGTGTCTATATTAGACGTACTGCTGCTAATAGCTCTGTGTATGAACTGAAGGGAAGCCGTCTGTCAAGGTGAATTAGACTCCCTGTGCAGGAGCTTTATTTGTACAGTGTGACCTCTTCTCCGGGACCTCCGATCAAAGGCGTTTGTAAATCAAAAGTGGACACACACTTCACAACAAGCTGCTTTTCTGTTGTCTTTTCATCCTCACACTCGCCTCAAGTTCAGTCTCTCTAAATGTTCACTCCAGTATTAGTTGAGTGGCCTTCAGCTAGATATTTCAATAACACTTTTTATTACACGGCTGTCTTGAATACTCGATTCTGATTGGTCAATCATGACTTTCCAAGGTGTGTTATTCTGAGATAACAACCACTAAATAACGCAGGCTCATTTGGGAAATTCACATATTCACATCTATCTACTGTACTTTTTGAGTGTTTGGCGCCACCTTGTGTCTGAATAATGCTCAGGTTAGTGTATATTCCATACAGGTATTTGTTTTGGTCAGCTTAGGGTTTTTGAATGTTTGGCGCCATCTTGTGGCTGAATAACGCTCAGGTTAGTGTATACTCCATACAGATATTTCTTTCGGTCAGCTTAGGGTTTTTGACTGTTTAGCGCCATCTTGTGGCTGAATAACGCTCAGGTTAGTGTATACTCCATACAGATATTTCATTCGGTCAGCTTAGGCTTTTGACTGTTTAGCGCCATCTTGTGGCTGAATAACGCTCAGGTTAGTGTATACTCCATACAAATATTTCTTTCGGTCAGCTTAGGCTTTTGACTGTTTAGCGCCATCTTGTGGCTGAATAACGCTCAGGTTAGTGTATACTCCATACAGATATTTCTTTCGGTCAGCTTAGGGTTTTTGACTGTTTAGCGCCATCTTGTGGCTGAATAACGCTCAGGTTAGTGTATACTCCATACAGATATTTCTTTCGGTCAGCTTAGGGTTTTTGACTGTTTAGCGCCATCTTGTGGCTGAATAACGCTCAGGTTAGTGTATACTCCATACAGATATTTCTTTCGGTCAGCTTAGGGTTTTTGACTGTTTGGTGCCATCTTGTGGCTGAATAACGCTCAGGTTAGTGTATACTCCATAAAGATATTTCTTTCGGTCAGCTTAGGGTTTTTGACTGTTTGGCGCCATCTTGTGGCTGAATAATGCACGGGTTAGTGTATACATAAAAAATTATGCAATACAGCTGAACACTTTTATAAAAAGTGTCCTTACTACACATTCCATGTATTTACTAAATTAACTACAATTATGTAAAATTATGTGCAACTATACCTAAACCTAACCCGCATATAATAAATACAATAACTTAATTTAAATTTAATAAAATGAATAATTATACTGTAGCAAATACACCTAAATCTAAAGTGTAATCTTATTTAATTTGTGTACACGACAGTATGTACTTTTATGTACATTTGTAGTACAAGTACTGTTATATAAAGACATTATATAACTACATTAGCTTCAAGGGTAGCTTAAGGGAAATTATTTAGCTCACCCTATGTAATGATTATAATGATAGTTTGTTCATGCGAAGCCAAAATATCAGCGTAAATTTTAAAATATATTAAAAAAAAGAAAAGTACAAAAGAACTAGTTTATCAGTAGGGCCAGACGGAATCTGCAGCCGTTTTCTGCTATTTCTGCGGAGAATTTAGGTAAAAATTGGTATTTCTGCTGAATTATTTTGGGATTATCATAACTAAAACCTTAATATATGAAATAAAAATAATATCTTATAATTTTATTTAATGTTTAAAATGCAAATCCAATTAGATTCACTTTATTTGGTAAACAAACAAAGACTCTCATATAATATATCTACTAAAAGACAGAAAATATTACTGTACAATCTGCGTTGAACATAAATCAGATGAACATTTTCATATTAGTCAATAATATTACTGAAATTAATTTAAAAACTGAATTAATATAAATTTATACACATTTACACAAGTAAATAAACACAATTAATGATGGGCTAAAAATCTGCGGAAATCTGCGGAAAATCTGTGGAAAATCTGTGGAAAATCTGCATAATTCTGCGCGCGCAGATTCCGTGTGGGCCTATTTATAAGTAATACTCGAATAAGAAAGCTGACTCAGACATGCATGTTAGATAATTTACCATAATAATGGGATGATGTACTGTAATATTGACCAGTTCTCCGTTTTGCCCTGCGGTCCCGGCTGGACCACCATCACTAACCAGCTCCCGTTAGGTGAGGGGCTCAGAAACAGACCCTCAACACTCAGGAAAAAGAAAATACAGCACTTTACGACACCGTGCACGTCTCAGTGTGATTTCCTAAATGTTTTGTGATTTACTTTAAGTCTGAGCTCTTACCTCATCCCGTTTTACAGCACAGGCTAAAAACAGCATCTGCTGCCAAATTATGATCCCATCCGCAGAACATTGAAGGAAAAGCTGCACAATCCAACACTTTAAGTGATGTGTAAGCTTCACATCAGAGGACAAAATATGGCCTGCGCTAAAAGCACGTCCTGAGCTTCTGCCTTTGATTTTAACCTTATTTATAACCCAAAGAAAACTGGAAAGAATATGAACAAATCGCTGTTCTTTGGCAAAGCGGAAAACATATTTTTTTTGCAAAAAATAGTTCACAGATTATTTATTATATCATAATTTAAACGTCTGTTTCTAAGTCTCTTTCTGGTTGGGAGCAGAAACATACTTGTGTATGTGTATATTTGTACCTTAAGGTTGTCACGATACTGGAATTCGATACCAATTTGGGACTGTAATTTTAAAAACGTCCATTTCCCGCTAACATTTGAGCGCTGATTTGCCATTGTGTTCACATGCTCAACAGAAATGACTGTGATTGGCCATGAAGGTC
Organism: Danio aesculapii; assembly: GCF_903798145.1. Lineage (NCBI taxonomy): Eukaryota > Metazoa > Chordata > Actinopteri > Cypriniformes > Danionidae > Danio > Danio aesculapii. The sequence continues at coordinate 5,015,751 of NC_079439.1, forward strand.
ATCGGTTCACCGAACTCATTGCTGTTTACTGCGTGTAACCACAGACACAGGGACACTGGACTTTACTCGAATTAAGGTCTTCAAAAATCGCTGTTTATATGGTAGACTCTTAATCAGAGTATTGTCCTAATCATATTAAAATTAGATTATTGGTGTCCATGTGAACGTACTCATTCAGTCATTTTGTGTAGCTTGAGATGTACAGTAGAATGTTGGGGTTTTCACCAACAGATCCACACTGAACAAAGCAAAGACACGCAGAAAAGCCGGTTCACATTTCAGCTGACTCCCAGAAGTCCTCCTCCACCATGGAAATAAAACATCAATTATTTCATGCTGTAAAATACACTGTAGCATCCCGTTCATATCAGACTCTTGTTTTCCCTCGAGCAGCAGGCGATGAAATCTCTCTGTTTGAGGATTAAGACTGTTATAGTTTTGTTATACTGACTGACACATGAAGACCACACAGCAGCACACACGAGCGTGTGTCAGCGTTCACCAACACACTTACGGATGAGGCCAGAATGAGAAAAACAGAAGGATGACCAATGCTAGTAAAATTACACAACACTTGAAAAATGCTGGTTTGTTGTAACCCAATGCTGGTTCAAATGCTGTTGGGTTAACAATTTAAATTACATTAAAATGACACCTTTAAGTCCAACAGTTGATTGTAAACAAAAGTGTATCTTTATTATTGGTTTGCGTATTTTGTGATTCACAGGTGTTTTCTGTTTATTGGGATATATGGGATTATATGGGATGTCGATCTCTGCTCTGTCGACTTTTGAAGTAGAAAATTCAACTACAGATTAACAAAGTGACTTTTATTGACATTTTAGTAGTTTGAAATAATATAATGCATAAAACCATATGTAGAGAAATTAGTCTGTAAAATCACTTACAGAAAATTTATGTTTATGTACCATAGTTTACAACACCAACAACGATGAATGCGGGCAAGTACAGGGATATCCTGAATGATAACCATCTCCAGAGTGCTCAGGACCTCAGAAGGTTTACCTTCCAACAAGACAATGAACCAAAGCACACAGCTAAAACAACAAAAGAGCGGCTTCACAACAACTCTGTGACTGTTCTTGAATGGCCCAGCCAAAGCCCTGCCTTAAACCCAATTGAGCATTTCTGGAGAGACCTAAAAATAGTGGACCACCAACGTTTACAATCCAACCTGACTGAACTGGAGATGATCTGCAAGAAGGCAGAGGATCCCCGAATTCCAGCTGTGAAAAACTTGTTGCATCTTACCCAAAAAGACTCACGGCTGTGTTAGATCAAAAGGGTGCTTCTACTAAATACTGAGCAAAGGGTCTGAATACTTAGGACCATGTGATATTTCAGTTTTCCTTTTAATAAATCAAAATTTATTATTTAAAATAAATCAAAATTTATTATTTATTTAACAAAAATGTCAACATACCATGTTTTTCTGTCAATATGAGGTGCTATGTGGACATTAATGAGGGAAAAAAAATGAACTTAAATGATTTAAGCAAATGGCTGCAATATTACAAAGAGTGATATATATATAAATATATATATATAAATATATATATATATATATATATATATATATATATATATATATATTATATATATATATATATATATATATAATATTTTTTTTTAAGAATTTCAATAATTATTCAATAATTAGTAATAATTCAATAATTATTTCAATTTCAAATTATTATTTTTTTTTACTTTTTAGAATCAAACGTCGTTGGAGGAAAGCTCATGGACCCATAATGCATTTCAAAAGTAGAAATAAATGAAAAAAAAAAAATTGATTGACTTTTTAAAAACATTCCATCACAAAATATGTAAAACTGTCCACTTACTGGTATGTTTTTGTATTTATTTATTCATTTTTGAACTAGCATTAGTTTACAACAAGCCAGTTTTTTTAATTTACATGCAAGTACATAGTAATTAAGCACACTTAATATAGCACTATATCTTTAATGGGACACAGTTCAGCTAGTTTCTGTGGGGTCTCTTCAGGAAAAGCACTTACAGAAAGAGGAATGTGTGTCGACAGGTGAACAGGATGAGCGTGTGAATGTATCTGTATTTGCTGTTTGTTGGTTTTGTCTGCAGGGGTCGTTGAAACAGTTGGACAACCTTTGTATTTCTCCTGAATCTGAGAGTACATTCAAAAACCACCTTTTTCCGGACAATTTTATGCCTTATATGAACTATTTTCTTTCCCTAAAGAACATTTCAGTCATCCGGAATTAAAAAACTAGCATGAATTTTTTTGTGTAAAGAAATTGTACTCATCATGTAATCAAAAGAAAGTTTTGCAGAATCAAAAATGTTCCTAAAATGGATCTTTGCAAGAGAAATGAAATCATTCCATTGCATTATTTGTTTGGATGCTTGAAAAAATTATTTTTATGAAAAAGTTCTTTGGGGAACCAAACATTGTTCTTGCCTAAAGGGTCTTAATTGGCATTAAAAATATTAATATAGAGAGAATATTTCTATTTCACAAAAAGCTTATGTTTAGTGGAAAACGTTTCTTTAGGTTATTAATACTACCACAAATGTAATGGTGACACAGTCCAAACACATGCACTTGAATTGGATGAACTAAATGTATAAAACCTGTGCTGGATAAGCTGTTCCTGATGAATAAAGGGACTAAGCTGAAGGAAGATGAATGAATGAAAAAATGCAGCCTTTAAAAAAAGATATATATTTAAATAAAAACATTCACCTTTCACTTAAATACTCTTTCAAGAGTTCACACTTAGATATTGTTTGACAACTGTTAGCAGGTTTGGCATGCTGTCCCGGGAGAGAACCCTGAGCTCGCTGAGGGCTCCCGCCTGGTCCATAGAGCATGTGAGGGGAGTAGGAGATCGGTGGTTCTCGAGAGCTCCCCGTGGTAAAGTAAGAAAGGAGGAGAAGGGGTGAATGGGGGTTTTCTTCGGAAAACGAAGATAAGAGAGTAGTTCTAGCTAGGCTACTTATAGTGCGTTGGGATTAATCTGATTGGCTAACAAGTGAATGTAGATGAGTGCCCAGCTGCAGTCAATCATATCACGTGCTCCTCTCGAAATTAGTTTGTGAAACTTCACTTGTGGAGCCAAAAAAGTAAATTTCATCATCTTTAAAAAAATAATAATAATAAAAAAAATTCTGGAACCCTTTTTAAAGATTATGTTTCGTAATATTTGTTTTGTTTTATTCTTGTACTGCCTCATCCAAGTATGAGCAAGTCTGAAGCCTATGCCTTCACATAAACAACCAAAACTGCCTGACTCCTGCCAGATTCAAGCAGGTGGAGCAGATCGAAAACATTGAGAAAAGGCGTTTTATTGTTTACTTTTTAGTGCACCTCAGTGATGGCTATTATTCATGCGCAAGAGGACGGAGAAATGGGCGGAGTCACATAACAACGAGAGAGAGAGAGAGAGAGAGAGAGAGAGAGAGAGAGAGAGTTTAGTTTTTGTTCAGTGTAAGTTAAAGACGTCTCCCTCTAAATCACTCTGACACTGAGACTGAAGGTTTAACAGCGAGCAGAAAGAGCAGCGTTTGGACAGACCCACACACACATGCTGGAACAAACTTAAACTGCACTTCAACAACAACTGGCACACAATGAGCCTGTCAGCCTTCACCGTATGACAGAAACAGGAGACTTTCTGGAGGACAAACAACAAGACAGAATATCAGGGGAAAGGACAGTAGAGATGATTTTGAGTTCAGGCACAACAGCATCCAACCTGCCTGCAAAGAGACTGAAAGGATAAAGCAGACAGAAAGAGAGAAAGAAAAGCAGAACTCTATCCTGGTAAGAGATGTTTTACCTGAAAACAGCATCTATAACTGCTTTAAATACGAGTGTTACATTGAAAAAACATAAGTAAATCCAATGACAACCAAGTGTATTATATTGATATAGAAGTGTATTATTTTATTATTTTATCGAATCAGTCATAATCTCTGGATTGTACATTTTAAACTTACACAAAAACATAAATTGAACTAATAGGAGCATAAATCGTACAATAAAAATACATGTTTTTGAAAATCCGAATATTTCCCGAGTGCTGTTTAATGGAGACATTTTATTCAGCACATTTCTTAACATAATAATAACTAATAGCTAACTTCTAATAACTGATGTCATCTTTGACATGATGACAGTACATAGTATTATATTAATTATTTTGCAAATTACTAGTATTAAGTTTAAAGTGAAATTTAAAGGCTTTAATTAGGCAAGATATGGTAATTAGGCAAGTCATTAAGTCCTTAAGAAGGCAAGTCATTTAAGAGGGCTAATAATATTGTCCTTAAAAATTATTTTATTTCAAAATTCCAGTCAAACTAAAAGACATAAGACTTTCTTCAGAAGAAAAAAAAAAGAATATTTTAGGAAACACTGTGTACATTTATTAAAAAGCTGCTCAACTCTCATGAGACTATTAATTTCTACTTCTTTGCCACACCTGGAAATGTTGGATATGCAGTTTTTGTTTTCATAACTGTAAAGATATTACACTCTAAGACAGTGGATCTCAAACTTTTTTCACTAAGTACCACCTCTGAAAAAAAAAATTGTCTCTCCAAGTACTAACATAATGAGCAGTGTTGAAATACAGTAGCGTAGTAGGCTTAAGAAGCTACAGCTGTGCACAGTTCCAAAATGTGGCAGATTAATTACAATTATTAAAAATATTTATTATTATCAGCCACATTTAAAACATTATAAATAGTATGAACATTAACACTGTACTGTGCTTATATGTAAAAAACAAACAAACAAAATAAAACATTAACGTTAAAGTTGAAATATGCTTTTAAAAGTTAATTGAAAATGGAAGGCTACTGTTCTTCAAAAGTAAAAAGAAAACTCCTTTACTTAAAGAGCCCATATTATACATGAAATAGGGTCATATTTAGGTTGTAAGGGTCTCCAACAACAGTCTAATATGCATGCAAGGTCATAAAACACTTTGATGGTCTTATAACCTGCATTTATTTTTACCTAATTATCCCAGCGACTCCCATATGAATCGTTCAGCGATTCATTTGTTCCCAACCCCCTCCTCAGCGCGAAGCTAATCTGCGCTGATTGGACCGATGACAGCCTGCTGCGATTGGTCGACAGTGACAGGCTTCAACACGAGACAGAGTGAAATGCCCAGCTGGTAATCAACTATATAAAAGTAGTCACAGTGCATACACGCTTCATAGTGTAAGGCTTTTTTCACACACACACACACAACCCTCCTCAGAAGAACTGGGGAGATCAACGCGAGTCTCTCTCTCTCCCTCTCCCTCTCTCTCTCCCTCTCCCTCTCTCTCTCTCTCACACACACACACAACGCTCCTCAGAAGAACTAGGGAAAGCGACGCAAGTCTCTCTCTCTCTCTCTCTCTCTCTCTCTCTCTCTCACACACACACACACACAACGCTCCTCAGAAAAACTAGGGAAAGCGACGCGAGTCTCTCTCTCTCTCTCTCTCACACACACACACAACGCTCCTCAGGAGAACTAGGGAAAGCGACGCGAGTCTCTCTCTCTCTCTCTCACACACACACACACACACACACACACACACACACACACACACACACACACACACACACACACACACACACACACACACACAACGCTCCTCAGAAGAACTAGGGAAAGTGACACAAGTCTCCTGTCTCCTAGCTTACGATCGATCGCCATAGCAACGACAAACGGCAGTGGAACGCGAGCTCACAAAAGCCTTTAACGTTAAATCCGTAAACAAAGCGGCACGCGTCGCGTTTTTAACGTGGCTTACATGTGATAAGAGAATATAAAGAGTAACCGCGTGTACTGTACCAGGTTAACAACTCATCTTTGGGTAGAGACTGTCAATATTATCCATCTGTGCACAGCGTGACTTCATTCGACCGGCGGCGTCTGTGTGTGTGTGTCTAGTGTTTTTTCTGTGTTAGTGGGCGGGGCCGCAGGTTTCAAATCTCCCTGGTTTGCGCGCGTAACTACTGGCGAGGCTTGTGTTTCGTGGCTGCGTCATCGCGAAACACCTAATGACTCGTTATCAAGACGACTCGTTTGAAGCACTATGAGTCGACTCTTTTATAGATGAATCAATAGTTTTAAACACTGTACACTTACAGATTTAAGCCTTAGCTGGATATTTCACTTCACTTAGAGCTGTGTTACACACTACATGGAAGGGCATTTTCAAAAACCCATAATATGGGCTCTTTAAATGTGAAGTATTAACATATAGTAGCCTATTCATCAAAATCTGGAGATGTTGCTTGAACCTCATAAATATAGGCTATATGCCAACACATCGATATATAAATCATTTTAGATAATTTTTGAAATATATGTAGTATGTACATATGATATATTTGATTCCTCAGCATACCACTAGAAGGAAGCCCATGTACCACTTGTACCACCCATGTACCACTGTTCTGTTGACTGAACAGGTACCACAGTTTGAGAACCGCTGCTCTAAGAGCAACTATTCATTAAACATATGGTCAAATATAAGCACCATTACATTCACAATGTTTTTTGCTTTTTTTTAAGTGTAAAATTGTAAAATATTCATATTTTTATGACCCCCAGATTAGATTACCTTGAATGCAGTTGGAATATTTATACAATGAAGTATAAATATAAGTATAAAACTTTAATGCCAAAAGCTCCACGATATTGGAAAAATATGACATTGCAATATTTTATTTTTCTGCGATATACACCGTAAAAAAATGCAGGGTTCCAAACAATTCCCTCATGTCGTCCCAACACTAATCGATTAAGATAGCGTAATCGTTTTTAAAAATTTAAGTGGATTGAACATGAAACTATTAAGTTGTCCCGAAAAAATACTTAAGAATTGTGTTGATTCAGCTCATTTTCAATAAGTCATTCGTATCTCTTCTTGAGTGCATATATTGGGACATGAACAGAGTTTCACCAGACAGCCTGAACAGCTCTATTTGGAAAGTATTCATTAATTTAGATTGATTTGGGATTAGGGAGTAAATCATTCATAATTTAAAAACAAATAATAGCTGTATGGTTTTCTGGGGAGTCTAACAGTATTCAGGTAATAAGATTGAAACATATAAATGTAAAATAACGCTATAGTCTTCATTGTATAAATAATCCAACTCAATTCATCTTTAATGAAGTTACAAATGGTACAATTGCTTATGTCTGAATACTTTAAACTCTCTTGTGCCTGAATACTCACACAGTCATGAGCCTTAAAGACACCTGCAAATGATGAACTTTCACTCCAACACAGTTAAACTTTGCAGTGACTCCAACTATAATCCCAGCATATAAACTCAACATTGCACATTCTGCAAATAGGCTATTGCGGATGCGCACATAGTGATATCGATGCTGAAATCAGATATTGTGCAGCCCTAACATAAATTTGCAAAAGCAGAAAGAGGCGTGATCCTCTCATCAAAATGTGTTGAATCCAGTGCTGATGAATGCATACGTGAGGAATGCTCCACATGGAGATTTTGCATGTTCACAGATACAATCACACTTTCCACAGACACAATTACAGCACGAACTCTGGATCAGGCCGTTATTACATTTACTTTCTGACATTCTCTTAAAGGGACAGTTCACTAAAACTGAACATATATTGCCTCTCAAGTGGTTCCAAACCTATTTGACTTACTTCAGTTGAAGACAATAGGAGGTATTTGAAAGAAGGCTGGAAACCATTTAGATGCATTTATTTCTACTAAGTAAGTCAATGGTTACAGGTTTTCAGCTTTCTTTAAAATATTTTCCTTTGTGTTCGACAGATGAAAGAAGCTCATAAAGGTTTGGAACCACTTGAGGGAGAGTAAATAGTGAGTAAAATTAAATTTGTGGGTGAACTATCCCTTGAAACGAATATTTTGCACTTGTTGCATAATAGAACGCACAGCTACATGACAATGATTAATGCTTATCAGTATAAAAAAACAACGGCACGGTGGCTCAGTGAGAAGGTCACTGGTGTGGACCACCGGCTGGACCAGTCTGCATTTCTGTGTGGAGTTTGTATGTTTTCCCCAAGTTGGTGTGGGTTTCCTCCGGGTGCTCCAGTCCAAACACATGCGCATAACTGAATCGGATAAGCAAAATTGGCCATACTGTATACAGTAAGTGTGTGTGAGTGCAAGAGTGTATGGGTGTTTCCCAGTACTGGATTGCGGCTGGAAGGGCATCTGCTATGTAAAACATATGCTGGAATAGTTGGTGGTTCATTCCGCTGTGATAAATCAGAGACTAAATTGAAGGAAATTGAATGAATGAATGATTTTAAAGAAACTGATTTGTCGTTGTATTAGTTGCTGAATGAATCCTAAGTCATCAAACAGAATTAAAAACAATGAGAACACTTTAGCTTAAGTACCAATTCTCACTAGTAACTACTGTAGTGTCTTATTGTCTGCAATTATTAAGATGTTGACTGTTTATTAATACTTATAAACCAGATATTTCTGAATGATCCTATTTGACACATTCTACGTTCCGTTTTAACACATTTTAATCTGTTTTTACTTATTTATATATATATTATATTAGTCTCTTTTATTGCTGTTGATGTAAAGCACACTGAATTACCACTGTGTATGAAATGTGCTATAGAAATAAACTTGCCTTGCCTTACATCCCTATCCCAACTCAAGACTTTTGCTGCTTGTTCAACCTATTTGTTTTTTTGGGGGACAACTAAATTGTTTTGTGTTCACTCCTTCTAAATTAGTTAAAAAAAAAAGATTCAGTCAAGTTAATCGATTTGTGTTGGGACTGTCTGAAGGAATTTGGGACTGTTTTTTTGAGAAATTGTTTGGAACCCTGCATTTTTACAGTAAATTTCTAAACCCAACTACTACCCTATTAACTATAAATAAGCAGCAAATTGGGAGTTTATTGAGGTAAAAGTTGTAGTTAATGGTTTATTAATAGTGAGAATTACTCCCTAAATTAAAATTGTACCCCCAGGGGCGTCGCTAGACACAATTTACTGGGGCACGTTTTCTATAATTCTAAAAATACTCTAACAATTAAAAGTAATCAACAGCAATAAATAATATACAAGGTAAAATACATAAATAATAATAATAACAATGATAATTTATAAGAAAAAAAATCTAAAACTGTTTTTTAAGGTCTCCTTTTGATAAAAAATTGGACAATTTTAGACGGATTCAGATTTAAAACTATTTCATTTAAAGTCTGTCCAGATAAAAATTGTTGTCTGATAACATTAAAAATGGGGCACTCCACAAGAATATGTTTAACAGTTTGGTTTCTGTTGCAATATAGACATTTTGGGGGTTCTTCTCCTTTGAGTAAATGTTCATGTGTGAGTCTCGTGTGTCCAATGCTGCATCTTGTATAAACAATCTCATCATGTCTTGCATGCGCTGTTCTTCTGCCGGTGCGAGTCCCGGTAGTTAACATGCCCGCCAAAAAAGCAGGTTACTTGCTGTTAACGCGCCGCTCATGTGTTGTAAAATCGGCGTAACAGCCTTTTTTGTTTTGCAAGTTGACAAAACTAAAGTTGAAACAATATGACGGTGATCTTACTAAGCATGCCTCCTGATATATTTTTTGTATATAAGGAGGGATGAGGAGTCGGGGAGGTAAAGACTTAATAAACCTAATTCTCTGCCATCTGTCAAGTCGAAGACAACAGATAATTCTATAAAACAGATTTTTTTGTATTTTATTGAATTGTCTATAGAATTTTATTCAAATGAAATTAATATTTATGCAAAAGATTTCTTAAATGATCTTAGCATCACTCCAGTTGTGTCTTAACATTGTTTTCCAGTTATGTTTAGGATTATTTAGAATAATAATTGTATAATAACAAGAATGCTTTTATTTATAATAAATATTTATAACACACACACACACACATATATATATACATATATATATATACATATATATATATATATACATATATATATAAATATATAAATATATATATATATATATATATAAATATATAAATATATATATATATAAATATATATATATATATATATATATATATATATATATATATATATATATATATATATATACACACACATACATACACACATGCATACATCTATCTATCTATCTATCTATCTATCTATCTATCTATCTATCTATCTATCTATCTATCTATCTATCTATCTATCTATCTATCTATCTATCTATCTATCTATCTATCTATATGAGCAATTCCATGCAAATGTCAACCTTGCCATGAAAATTTTTTTTCAAAAGTCTTCACCAAGGTTTTTTGGGTAACCAAGTATTTTACAGTACTTTTGAAATACTCAAAAATGCATCTGTCGATGTTTTCAAACAATTATATTTGATTTCACACAATAAATTTGAAGTCACACAAGTGGCAATTTCACGACTGTCACAACCATAACGGAGAGACGTCACATCCATAATGACACTTTTTCCTCATAAATGTGAAAATATAAAATAAAATCATTTTTGTTTTATAGTGAGCCGATATATATATATATATATATATATATATATATATATATATATATATATATATATATATATATATATATAATCTCTATCTATCTATACATAAATATATACTGGGGTGCGTGCCCACAGTGTATCAAATATTTGTTAATAAACAGTTTCCGTATTTTGTGATTCACAAGTGTTTCCTGTTTATTTACAGTTGTGAGTTGCATTATGGGATGTTGATCTCTGTTCTGTTGACTTATGATGTTGAAAATTCAACTCTACAGTTTAACAAAGTGACTTTTAGTAGTAATATAATGTATAAGAAATAATATACACATATACATATATATATATATATATATATATATATATATATATATATATATATATATATATATATATATATATATATATATATATATATATATAATATATATGTAAAATAACAGAAAATGTACTGGCAGTTTATTACAAGGTTTTTGTAGGGTAATATACAACTCAAACCCAGACAATATATTACTTTAAACTATTAAAATGTCAATAAAAGTCACTTTTTCCAACTTTTCAAGGTAAAAAGTTGCTGGAAAAAAGATCAAGCTCCCATAATGCAATTTAAAAGAATAAATAAATAGGAAATAAACTGAAAACATGAATCGTGAAATATGGAAATCACTGCTTTTTTAATGGATATTTTTACAGTGTAGGTCATGAAAAGGACAGGGATTTACAGAAGATGATCCAGAAAACTTGATCAAAAAGAAAAGCGGAGATCCTGCTGACATCAGCAGCTCGAGAAGCGCACTATGACATCACAAACGACTTTCAAATCTGCAAAACACAAGCCAGATTTTGATTTCTGAACTGTTATGTAATGCTGTATTCAAAGAGTTTAGCGCACAACAGCAAAACAGATGTGAAAACCGTATTGGCAGTGACAAAAAGACACTGCAAGACTTTAATAGGAAAAAATTTAAATAAAATGGAAAAAAAAACTGCATTTATGAAGTGGGTCTGACAAACCACCTGTAGAAACACTCTTCTCTCTATAAAAATTAAATAAATAATAAACACGTTTTAACACTGTTTTTCGTTTTGACACAAGATTCTTTTGCTTATGCCATTGGCAGATTATTCTGCTTCTTTTAAAGGAAAAGCTCACTTCGTTTTGACTCATTATTTCTGAAAACAAGACAATTTTTTTTGCTCGTCTAGAAAAAGCTTCTTAATTTAAGAGTTTTTAGATGTCTGGACAAGAAATAAGACAAAACTCGAGTTATTTATTCATTCATACATTCACTTTATTTTCGGTTTAGTCCCTTTAATAATCTGGGCTCGCCACAGCGGAATGAACCGCCAACTTATCCAGCATATGTTTTATGCAGCGGATGCCCTTCCAGCAGCAACCCATCACTGGGAAACACCCATACACACTCATTCACACACATACCGACAATTTGAGGTTACCCAATTCACCTATTGCGCATGTCTTGTGGGGGAAACCCACGCAAACACGGGGAGAACATGCAAACATGCAAACAGAAATGCCAACTGACGCAGCCAAGGCTTGAACCAGCGACCTTCTAGCTGTGAGGCGATTGTACTACCCACTGCGCCACCATGACACCCCACTCTAAACAAAAAAAGCATTATTTGCAGTGTAAAACAACAACTAAACATGAATACAATGCAAAACTAAATAAAAATGTCTCGATCCCCAGCAGACGGTGGCTTTGTTTCCTGAAGCAACGCCAGCAGAAATTCACAACAAACCAAAGTTAAGTTTAGTTATGTCATTAAATAAAATACATGAATCATAGTGCATGTTTGTAGCATTAGATTACAGATCCTTGCTGAGGGTCTTGAGCAATCCTGTTTATATTCTGCGTAATTCAATGATATTTTCCAGCGATGATGACTCAAGGCTGTGCATGTTTGTTGGTGCGTTCAGTTCAAAACACAACACAAAGAGACTCAGATACTGAAATAAATCAAACTCACAGCTTTAGTCGAAGTAGTAATTCAATTTTTCAGTTCATCTTTATTTCAGTAGCTCTTTTACAATGTAGATTGTGTCAAAGCAGCTTAATATACCGTAGAAGTTCTAGTAAATTGAAACTGTCAGTCCAGTTTTCAGAGTTGAAGTTCAGTTTAGCGTGGTTTAATATTCACTGTTGAAAGTCAAAACACTGAAGAGTAAATCCATCGATGCGCAGCTCCACAAGTTTCAAAACCAGTAACACTGTCTCATCTACAGTACTGTGCAGAAGTCTTAAGCAATAGGACTTTGTTGACTTTAGCACAATATATAATCAATCAGTCTCTTTAACAGAAAATATAGGAAATATGTACAAAAAACAACAGCAGCACAACAGTTCTTCTTCAAGCAAAAGTCTGTTTAATGTGGCTTGAACCGTTTTGCTCTAATTTTGCGGACATTTTCTGAATAATAATATTCAGAATAATAATATAATAATGTAATAATATCAGGCTTCCTTTAGCACTTCCCAGAGTTCTTCTTTAGGTTTAGAGCAGGGGTCGGCAACCCAAAATATTGAAAGAGCCATATTGGACCAAAAAAACAAAAAACAAGTATGTCTGGAGCCGCAAAAAATTAAAAGCCTTATAATGAAGGCAACACATGCTTTATATATCTATATTAGCCTACTATCAAAATGACTAAGTTGGCTACAAATGAGCCTTTATGATTAAATGTTTATTTTCCCTGCAGCGCATCCTGTAAAGAATGACGCACCACGTGACTACTCTGTTGTACGATGCCGCCTCAAGTTTAACTTCATTACAATATTAATGAACCATGTTTCATTGCTTTGATGAAATTAAAGAAATGCAATAAAGAAATCCGATTTTTGATGTCATTTTTATTTTGAGGATTCGAAAAAACAACAACAAAATGGAACGTGCATAACGTGGCCCTCATCGGGGCAACAAACAGAGTGCAATAAAACGCAGCCTGTATTTATAAAAATAAAACAGCAGCCTTTTGAAAAGATAAAGTATATAAAATCAAATTAATACAGTTTAAGTTTGATTTCTGTGCAAATGCCAAGCAAGTCAGTGCAAGGGTAAAACGCAGCAGCATCCTCTGTTCTCCTCAGTTATTTTTCTCTTTTTCCCTTTGGGATCCATGACCCATCACTCAGTCGCCGGTTTGTTTACAACAGCCACCTGCCTGGCATCCCGCCCTGCTGATAGAAACGTGTGTCGCAGGCTATGACGCAAATCTTCGTTGACAAAAATGTTGAAATTTAATATTTATTCGACACATTTTACAGCATTAGAAAACGTTAAGAATGTTTGTGTCATGTTTGTCCTCCTACAGAAACTATATTAAAACAAAAAATATATTTCCCTCCCCCATCTTTTTCCATTTTCAAACATTCTTAAAAAAGCTCCAGGGAGCCACTGGGCAGCGCTAAAGAGCCGCATGCGGCTCTAGAGCCGCAGGTTGCCGACCCCCGGTTTAGAGTGTCTTATGCTTATTTTTCTGTCCAGGTGATCTTATACAGGCTCTATAATATTAAGGTCTGGACCCTGTGGAGGCCATTTCATGACTGTCATAGTTTCATCAGCAGTTTTCTTTCTCTAAATAGGATTTCACTGCAATTACCACTGACAAACTATTACCACTGAAGTCCTTTCCAGAAGGAATGGCATAATGGGTTAAAACCTATCTGCACCTTTCAACATTCACAATTCCATCAATTCAGACAATATTGCTAACAACACTGGTAGAAATGCAGCTCAAACAAGGACAAAGAGCCTCTCTCAAATATTGTCTTTCACATGTTTTATCCCTTGTGCACTGTTCAAATGTACTACCCTTTGGTTATGTTCGGGATGAAAACATCCACTGAATTAAACTGCATCAGATAAATATTTCTTTCATATATATATATATATATATATATATATATATATATATATATATATATATATATATATATATATATATATATATATATATATATATATATATATATATATATACATATATATACATATATATATATACATATATATATATATATATATATACATATATATCACACATATATACATACATACATACATATATATATATATATTTATTTATTATTATTATTATTATCATTATTTTTTTTTTTGCATAAATCTGTTAATCAAACTCAGTCTTGATCAAAACTTGATAAATCTTTTTGAAAATGATAGGATTTTAACTCTTTAATTGCCAAATTCATAAATGATGTCACTGATTTTGTGGGAAAAAACACACAAAATGACGTATTTTTAATATAAAAGGTAACTGTGGACTGGATTTATTAAACCTTTTATCACAGCCTTGGACATGTGAACTATTAGTAACAACACTGGCTTTGATGCTTTGTTAGATTTTCATTTTTTCTCCCTAATTTACTGTTTTTGCCCCATTGACTTCCATTATAGCTACATTTGATGGTGCATAAATACAGTCTTTGTTTTTGTTTACTCCATGTAGTTCTGAGGGCTGAGATGCATATTTTAGATTTTCTCACACACATCAAAGTAAGTGCGCAAAGTTCACTCTTACAGATACACATACACACACACACACTTTAATTTGTTGTTATACTCCATATAATATCCAGAATCTAAGCTTTTTTTCTTTTTTTTTTTTACACATGCCTATCTAAAGGGTTAATGGTGCCAACTGATTATTGACAGTGAAAATTACTAATTGTACCTCTTTCCAACAGGGAAAACCACCAACAATCAAAAAAATGCATAATTACAGTATGCTGTCATGGTTTTGTAAGCAAACAAGCGTGGTTATAATGGAAGCCAATGAGGCAAAAACAGGCACCAACAATAAATTAGGAAGAAAAAATGCAATCTATCAAAAACAATGCATCGAAGGCAATGTCGTTTCACATGTCCAAAACTTTGATAAAAGGTAAAACAAATCCAGTCAACAATTCCTTTTTATTTTGAAAATGTGTAATTTTGTGTGTTTTTTTTCACCGAATCAGTGACATTATTTATGAATTTGGCAATAAAAGAGTTAAAATCCTGTAATATTCAAAAATATTTAGTAGTTTTGATCAGGACTGAGGTTGAAAAAAAAGAAAAGAAAAGAAAAACATACTTATCTGATGCATTTTTACAGCAGTGAATTCTGTGGACATTTGCACAGAGTGTTTCATTGTTTTGTTTTTTTTTTTAAGTTCAAAGCATTCTATCAAAATATGTGTCAAAATAAGATTTGTCACCAAAAATCATTCTGCTAGCTTAAACACAGAAAGAGTTATGGCCAAAATAAGACTCAAAATCTCCCTCAGAGTGGATGAAAACATCACTGCACATGAGGGTTAAACAATACAATATAACTCAAACTCTAACCTAACCTGACTCCTATCCTAACAAACCATTCATCAACTGAAAGATCATGATTTCACCCTGTATAAATCTCTAAAAGGGTCAAATATATCCATTATACCATCAGTAAAACAACAGATTTAAAGTTGGCCTAAAACGTTTGCACTGTACTGTACATCACCTCCTTGTGGCAGCTCTGATTATATTGAGTTTTGATTCTGAGCACAATAAAAGTCTCGCTTCTAATGAGCACAATGAAAAACACACTGTAGCTATGGAAACTTTCTGTACACACACGCACACGCACGCACGCACACACACACACACACACACGTGATTGATTTTCCCATCCGTGAATTAGTGCATTCCAGTGGTGGGGTGTAAATCTATGATTCAGTCACAAATCCTGACAAAAAACATCCCTTTCCATGTGCGTTTCTAATGCACAACTCCAAGCTGCTAGCATGTGGAGGTACTGTATTACTTAGCATTGTGTAAAGCCTTAATGTTTGGTTTGACACTCTTGCTGTACTTTATAAAACTTTGCAGACACTTCCGTCTACATCTCTGTCTGTCTATCCATCTCCCCATCCATCCGCCCATCCTTCTACCTACCCGTCTATCTATCTATCTATCTATCCATCCATCCGTCTGTCTGTCTGTCTGTCTGTGTATCTCCCCATCAATCTGTCAGTCTTTCTTTCTTTCTTTCTTTCTTTCTTTCTTTTCTTTCTTTCTTTCTTTCTTTCTTTCTTCCCATCCATCCGTCCATCCTTCTACCTACCCATCTATCTGTCTATCTGTCTGTCTATCCATCCATCCATCCAT
>NC_079439.1:5032650-5050150 GCF_903798145.1 Danio aesculapii
ACCATCATTGGGTGATGAGAAAATCGTACTAAATTGTACGAATTAGATCGTACGAATTCATACGAATTAGCCACTAAATCAAAAAGTTACGAATTGTCGTGAGATTGTGTTGGCACTTCAGAAAAACCAACACAGAGTTTCTAATACAAGCATCTAATTGGTGTTGTTCCCTCAATGAGCTATATGCACGGGGACTTTTAATTTGCAATAAGCCAGCTCAGGCGCTTTCTGCCATTATAAACTCACCATGTTTAAGATCTGATTGCCTTTAAAAAAAATGCAATGTTCTTCACTGCCTGATTGATATGAGATATAAAAGTGGGTCTCAGACCAGACAAGAAGCGTAAAAACAAACAAACAAACAAAAAAACAATGAAGAAGAAAAACAGACCTTAAACGTCTACTAGCAAACAGCTGAGCAAAACCACATCAACCAGCAGGTTCAGTCAGGACATGTTTCTTTGGCTTAATAAAGTAACAGCATCTTTGTGAAGACTCACCAGGTACGGGATGCAGGGCACCATCTTGAGGGAGAGGGATGTATTCCCTCATAGGGCGTAATTCTCCTCTTGGAGGTCAGGTAGTCCAGCTTCTCAAACGTGGCCTTATCCTTCCGACTGATCAACTGCAGATACACAGAAACATAAAGTATTTAACGTTTAAGTGAAGTTTCATAAACTAATTTCGAGAGGAGCGTGTGATATGATTGAGCACGTCTGGCCACTCATCTGTAATCAGTAATAATCCAATCAGAGTGATCCTAGTTTACTATAAATGGATCATTTTCTTCCTACTGCTCTATCTTCGTTTGGAAGAATCCCCCCTTCCCCCCATCTCCTCCTTTTCCTCCCTTTTCTAAAGGGGGAGCTCTCTAGACCTACCTGATCTCGGATCTCCTGATATGCTTATCGACCGGGCGGGAGCCCTGGGCTCAAATATCTCAGAGCTCAGGGTTCTCTCCCGGGACAGCATGCCAAACCTGCTTTAAACGGCAAGCATATCTAAGTGGGACCTCTTGAAAGTTTATTTATTTAAAGTAACGTTTGCTAGTAATTTAAAGTGACGTTTGCTTCAAAGTAAATCCTACATCAGATTATTTTATTGCTGGGCAATTAATTAATTGATTTTTAATTTAATCAAAAATAAAAGTTTGTATTGACGTAATTTAAGTGTTTGTACTGTGTATATTTGTGCATATATACACAATACACATGTGCATGCATATATTTGAGAATGTTAACTTGTTTAGACATAAAATATATGTGTATATAATACAAATTGGGCAGCGCGGTGGCGCAGAGGGTAGCACTGTCACCTCACAGCAAGAAGGTTGCTGGTTCGAGCCTGGTCAGTTAGCATTTCTGTGTGGAGTGTGCATGCTCCTCTGTGTGCTCCGGTTTCCCCCACAAGGCCAAAGATATGCGAATTTAGTTAGCTAAATCCATGGTGTATGAGTGTGTATGAATGTTTCCCGGTTATGTGTTGCAGCTGGAAGGGCATATGCAGGATAAGTTGGCGGTTCATTCCACTGTGGCTGAAAAGAAAATGAATGATACAAATTACATGTAAATTTAAATATTTTACAAAACTGAACAAAATAAGTTACAAAACTGTTTTGTTTCTATGTATGTGTATGTCAATACACAACAATACAAAACAAACTTTTATTTGGATGCGATAACTCTTTTCCCAGCACAAATTATTTTTATATTTTTTATTTATTTGTTTATTTTAACTAGTTTAAGCTTTAAACATTTTGGTACACTATTTCTGCACCATCATCTCATGGGGAGGGTTTAACAATGGTCTACTCTGATTGGCTAGTGAGATTTTGATGGACAGGTCATTGTCCTGAATGTAAAAAGTGGGGTGCATAATACAAGACTGACTGCTTTGTGTACAGAAATGCTGGTAACACTTTAATTTAGGTCACAATTCCTTCTATTAACTATTGCCTTATTACCTGCCTATTATTAAAACTGTTCAATAGTAGTCATAATGTATGATCTTATTCTGCATGACCCAAAGCCTAAACCCAACTTCTACCTTACTAACTATTAATAAACAGCTAATTAATAGTTTATTAAGATAGTAGTGTTAGTTAAGGGTTTGTTAATATCGTAAATTGTGGTCTAACCTAAAGTGAAATGCTTGATGTGTTATTTGTGTCACGGTTGCAGGTTTGTGCGCATTCCGGAGTATCTGTTTTGTCACATGGGTTTGTGTTGTTTGTTTGTCCATGTGTATTTGTTTGGTCACGTGTTATGACGGCACTCAGCTGTTTGATTTGATCACCAGCTGAGGTTCATTATTGAGCCTATATCTGGGCTACGCTTCTATGTCTCCTTGTCAGTTCGTTGTGTTTGCTTATGTGAGTCTGTATGTGCTCAGGACTAAGAGGAGTGACTGCTGGACTTCGTTTCGCCCTTCTGTTCCTGCCCCAGTATCCCAGTGTCCTCACCCTCCATTTGTAGCCCTGTTGGCTTTATTAATTTTCACTTGCATATTGGATCCTTCTCTGTACCTTTATTTATACGTGACAATTTGCATATATTTATGTCAATAATAATAATAATATAACAAAGATTACATTGCATTGTGTGTATGTGTGTATGTATGTGCATGCATGCGACTTTTATTGACATCAAGTGTCCCCACAAGTACAGCAATACCAGTAAAAAAAACTACCAACCAAAAAAATGGACTTTTATTGAGTCGTGAGTTCGAAAACTGAGAAAGATTAGCAAGCAGATTTGCAAATTCTCCTTGGATCTTTAACTTGTAATGTAAAATTTTAGTCCTGAATTTTCAAATTCTCAGGCATTTAATAGTTCACTGTTTGACCAGCTACAACACAGGTCAATCAAACAAAAGATGCAATGATTCATTCATTCTCCTTCACCTTAGTCCCTTATTTATCAGGTGTCGCCACGACGGATTAAACCGCCAACTTATCCAGCATATGTTTTACACAGTGGATGCCTTTCCAGCCACAACCCAGTACTGGAAAACACCCATACACTCTCACACACATACACTACGGCCAATTTAGTTTACCCAATTCACCTATAGCGCATGTGTTTGGACTGTTGGGGAAAACGGAGGAAGCCCACGCCAACACAGGGAGAACATGCAAACTCCACACAGAAATGCCAAGTGGTACAGCCGGGACTTAAACCAGCAACCTTCTTGCTGTGAGGTGACAGTGCTAACCACTGAGCCACCATGCAACCCCTGCAATGATTTATGTCCTTGCAAAACACATCTACCTGAGCACATCAAAATGAGAGAGCCACAAATTAAGAAAAGAGCAGCGTTTTAAAAATGGAATGAGGGTCAATTTCACCCAAACATCAATTAAAATGCATTTTAAGTCACAGTGAGTGAATAAGCACAGCTGCTGGTTCCTGTGAGCATCTTCTCAACACCCACTGCAAATGCAAACAAATAGCTTTTAGCAGCCTGTCCCATGTGGATGAATAACCTGCGGAAACCTTCAGATTCTCAGTATCTGATGCCGCTTTTAGACTTCACAGCTGTTAGCAGTCATGCCCGCAGTCTGACCTGTGCTACACACACTCGAAACACACATGCTCGATCGATTCCTGAAGCCCTTAAGAACTGTAAATGTACATAAACTTGTATATCTTAATCATTTGTAAGGTAAATCTGAGTTGAATCTGCACTGAAGATACAATTCAATTCATGATATACAGTTGAAGTCAGAAGAAATAGCTCTCCTGTAACATTTGAATTCTTTCATATTTTATACCCCAAGTTCTGTTCAACGAAGATCGTTTTTTATATTCGACACATTTCTAAACATAGTGGGCCCTATCATACACCCGGCGCAATGTGGTGCAATTGTTGTTTGCTAGTTTCAGCTCGGCGCAAGAGTCGTTTTGCACTGCGCTGTTTAAATAGCAAATGCATTTGCGCTCATATGTGCGCCCATAGGCGTTCTAGTCTAAAAAAGGAGGCGTGTTGAGGCGCATTGCTGGCGCGTTACTATTTTGAGAAACTTAAATAGACGGTTCAATAGAATGTTCTTGTTTCAGTTTGAACTTTATAAAGCAGTCTCCTGGTTTGTTTTCCTATGTATTGATCATTGCCCTGTTCCTCGTTTTGATTCATTGTCGCCTTGCCTGACCTCTCGCCTGTATACTGACCACGTCTTTTGGATTTCCCTTGTATTACTGTTTTGCTCCTGTTTCTGACCTCGATTATTAAACTGCATTTGGATCCGCAAGTCTGTTCTCAGCGTCTGCTTCGTTACAACAGCATTTATGTAGTTAATTTTCAACCATAAAAACTATATTTGTTATAGCCTTGGTTTATGAATCATACATTAAGATAAACAATGAAACTGATAAACAATAAGCAAATGTATATCGCAAAAAATGTCAAAATAATTTAGAACAAACAGTCAAAACAAACATTGCATGTTGCTTTAACATATTTTAATACGTTAATCGGGGTTCAACTAATTATTTTGAGTTATACAAAGTTCGATTGACATAAGTTGAGATGACTAGAAAAGTGAATTTGATCCAACTAAAAAAAATAAAGGCAGCTACATTTTATTTTACTGCGTATATTTACTAATATTAACAAAGCTAGTAGATGCATTAATGGCTCGTTTCCACTGACTGGTATGGTACGGTACGGTTCGGTACGGGTCACCTTTATCAGGCTTGCATTTCCAAGGGTACCCTTTTGGTGGGCGTGGTGTATGACAGAAAGTTTCAATCGACGTCATTCTCGCTCGAGGAAATGTCTACAATAAAGCTGTACGGGTCGCTCACATATCATATGAGAAGCACTTCTCACAAAACAGATGCTTTACACACATAAATACTTGTGTAGAAATGTTTATTACTAACTTTTCAATGAACATGAGTTGATTATAACTGCAGATCAATGACAGTGCGAAACAGCCTACTGTAACGTCTGTAATTATATTAAATAACTAAATAAATGAACATATATACACACATACAGCCCCTTACAGTCTCCGATATGTTACCAACTACAGAAGAACTACATATAGCAGACATTTCGTCCATATTTAGGTTCAAAACAACACAAAATATACCCTACAGTCAGTGAAAACCTCTTATCTGTGTCTGTAACCTTCAGCAGCACATGTAACCTCTGTTAGACAGTAATTCTGTCATTCCCGGTTCATATTAGTCCAAAATGTGAAGATAATAAGTTAGTTATACATGGCAGTTTGTTCATATTTGCTGAAAAATAATGTGCTCCTTTTTTCCGGCTTCTCTTTTGTTTCTTCACGCTTCACTCTCGCGTTTGTCAGTGTCTGACAGGATCGGGTTTATAAAGCACGTCAATAATCAAGCGCAGGTTATTATCATCAGCTCAAGAAGTTTGTTATTTCAGATATAATGTTAGACGCGCGCGAGCGCAAGGAAGAAAGCGAAACCGCTCATGCTTCAGACTGGCTCGTAAAAAACTACGGGGCACAGGGTAAATCTGCTCTTCTTCTTGGCTTTGTGGCTGTTTATGAAAATGACGACAAGGTTTGTTTGAGCCCAGATCGACCATGGCTCATTATTATATGTAATTCCGCTATAGTCTCTTGCTGTCTGTGTATTTCAAACATGGCGGGTTTTTTGTTTTCATTCTGGCTTGTTGCGTAAGCGAATGACGTATCTCTGTAAACCAATAGAGTTCAGCTGCGCATGTGGCTCCGTCTTTTGTTACCCATTCTCGTGTTTGGTACCCTTTCGAAAGGTTGCCGAAAAAGTGGTACGGTTCGGTACGCTTTTTGACAGTGGAAACGGCCATAAAAGCATACCAAACCGAACCGTACCGTACCACTCAGTGGAAACGGGCCATAATATACAACATTGTGCAATGTTAATGTAAGCTAACGCATTTACTAATATTTACAGTCCGTATTGCAAATAGTTACCAAACGATCTCCAAAAGAATGAAGCTTTGAATTGAGATCTTTGACATTAGCTCATGTTTACAATTGAGGCTTTATTGTTACTGATGACAAACGAAAGTACTTTTCTCCACTTCTACAACATCTGAAGCATCAGAAAAGAAAATAATAATAATAAAAAAACAAATCCAGTGATTGTGAAAGACCTTAATATCTGAAACATTGTGGCCAGCTTCTCCCGAAAGGGTTTTTAATAGTTTACGCTGTACCTTTGCCCACCCAACTCGCTTTCAAAACACAACCAACAACTCAAAAGCCGAAGCGGGCATCTGGTGAAAACCCACTGGCTTCAGCATACATGAGGCTCATTAATAACACCTCGGCTGGTCACGCCATGAGCTCATGGAAGCTGCGATCTCACTGCTTTACGGGCCTCTGGGGGACAATGCTAAAAGCCTGGACATTTGCAGTGGTAAATACCTCATGATGGGAAGAAATAGACACATCTGAAATTCCACTGACTACTGCAGAAAACGGAGCTAAACACAGAGAACTTGAGGACCAAACATAACTATGACAAGGAACATCAAAGCGCTCTCAAATATAACAGCCATTAGGAGATTAACCATTAGAACCTAAACCATTAGGAGATTGATTTTACAGTATAATACTGTTCAAAGTAGTTAAGGTTTGCTTAAAAATACAGTAAACTGTAAGCATTTCTCTTGTATCAAAACTCTGTGTTTTTGTTTTTTTCCTCCCTCCTTGTTTACTTGGGTTTGTATACTTTATATACACTCACTGGCCACTTTATTAGGTACACCTTACTAGTACCGTGTTGGACCCCCTTTTGCCTTCAGAACTGCTTTAATCCCTCGTGTCATAGATTCAACAAGGTACTGGAAGTATTCCTCAGAGATTTTGCTCCATATTGACATGATAGCATCACACAGTTGCTGCAGGTTTGTCGGCTGCACATTCATGATGTGAATCTTCCGTTCAACCACATCCTATTGGATTGAGATCTGATAACTGTGTAGGCCATTTGAGTACAGTGAACTCATTGTCATGTTCAAGAATCCAGCCTGAGATGATTTGCGCTTTATGATATGGTGTGTTATCCTGCAGGAAGTAGCCATCAGAAGATGAGTAGACTGTGGTCAAAAAGGGATGGACAGGGTCAACAACCAAACTCAGGTAGGCTGTGGTGTTGATACGATGCCCCACACCATTACACCACCACCACTACGTTTACATGGACATCAGTAACGGGATTATTTGTCTTAATCTGATTAAGACAATAATATGATTAAGGTGTTTACATGAGTTACTTTTTGTAAGTTCCTTCCATGATCCCGTTTTACATGTTATAGCAAATAATTCGATTAACGTCAGTGTTATTCACGATTTCTCCAGAGCTTCATGTAATTTCGGGCATTCATTTTTTTATTATTTGACTTTAACTGCAGTTTCACTTTCATTCAGGAACATTTCATTCATGCCCCCGTTCGGATCATTTTATTGACTCGGACCTTTGAGTCTCGTTCATCGAGATTCATTTCGTTCAATTTGCCAAAACAACATTAAAATGTTACGAGATGCTTCACATCTACAGTACAACTAGCTCAAATGCTGATCACACTACTACATACAAGTCATAACTAGAATATTACTGTGCAATGCAGTGCTACTAAGAAAGAGAAAATAATCCTTCATTGTTTACCTGGTGTTTTATCTATGATTAGCTCTGCTCACCTCTTCTGGCATGTCTTCAAATTTGAGTCGTTCGTTCACCTGACACTGACAGTCCCATATAAGCTTAACTAATAAAAAACAAATAGATAAAACTGGCTTTCAGTGTATAACCTTATATAATTTCCCCTCCAGTCTCTTTTTTATTTAATAAATTTAATTTATGCGTTTAAACATAGAAAAAAGAAACAAGTGGAAACCTGGCATAATTAATGCATCTTAGGACAACAGACATGATGTTAATATTTTAAGCATTAGCTGTGACCAGTGATAATGCAAATCAGCACGTTTATCGTGTCACATATCAGCTGCTGAAATATATCTGTGGTTTTTGTGAGTATGGCCGAGTGTTAGACGGTCAGCATGGTTTCCGCTACATTCATTCTTTCATGGCGGGGCGCCACGCAAGATTAATCCCGCCACGGCTACATTACAGCTTCTCATTCAAAACATTCAATTTTTTTAATAGCGCGTGATAATCGCACCAAAACGTATTAAAAGGTAAGTGAATTATAACAGCGCAAACTTTTCTGTAACCGTAGTAGTGCTGTGCGTCATTTGTTTAACTCTTTAAGGTTACGTGCTGACTGACTGACTGACTGTGACAGGTGCGTGAGGCCAGCAAACACAACGTATAGCCGTTTTACTTTACTTCAGGACGCATTAATACCAGAGGCATTCATAAATATTCCTAGCAAATCTAATCAATGCTGGAGACATACTCGTTACATAAACGCACTAAATCACACGTTTATTTGAGAGCGCACAAGAAGATCTGCGCGCTCTTAAAGCGGCTTATATTTGAGGGGGAGGCAAGAAGTTTTGTGCACGAGCAGAAAAAATTGGCGCGCAAGCAAAGAGATCCGCATGCTGTAGGCTATTACATAAATGCGATCTCGACTTCTAATACTGCGCTCACAACATTTGTCATTGAAATAACGCCACAGGTAGATGGTAGATCTGTGTAAAAAAGGCCTGCTGCCACAGCTGGATAATATCCTAGAGGAAACACTGCACAGTCATATTTTCACAGAGTATATGCTGTCAAATCTCCAGCTTTTTGTTTCTTGTTGTACATATTGAAGGGCTAGCTTAAATTGCTATGAAAATGCTGCAAATAATAGGTGTAATAATTATTATTCTGTCCCAACCAATTGTATTGTGAAATAGCGTACGAACAGCAGAGTCTGGGTAACTTACAGTAAGTGACTTTACTTTTCTTTTTTTGTAAAACTACAACAAAGAGGGGAAAAGTAGCCAGTGTACATATTCACATTTACTTTAACAAGTTCAAATGAACCAGCAGTACAATTTTACTAATGTAGATAGTTTTTATGCAAATCTTAATAAGCGTATGAGGAAAGTCTATTAAATATAAACGATTTTTTTATGTCAACGATTTTTTTTTCACGTCGCCTCATATTTCAGTTTGTCATCAAATCTTCTGAGCAATCAAATGCTCTCTAGTGTCTGACATGCCACCCCCACCCTTTTTCTGATTTGCTTTTCATTTGATGAAAATTTCACTCTCACTGGCAGAGCTGTGATGAAAACAAAATGCTATTGGCTGATTTAAAAAAGGGGAGGAGCTACAATATGTCCATCCTCCTCTTTATGTTTCAGGTGAGATTATGTCAAACATAAAAAAAAAAATCACTTCACAAAGGACTTCACAGGACCCTCAGGACACACACACACACACACGTTTTTTATGAAAAGTGGGTACATTACACAGGTTTCCATTAATTTTATACTGTCCAAACCATATATTGTGTTGCCCTCACCCCACCCTACCTCTAAACCCAACCATCACAGGAGACAGTGTACAGCTTTACTCTCTGATTAAACTCATCCAGTGGGATTAATAAGCATTTTGAGAAATGAGGACGTCACCAGTGTCCTCATATTTCATCTCGTTTTTGTAATACCTGCGTCATACCCATGTCATTATACAGATTTGTGTCCCGATATGTCACAAAAACACATACACTAATACACAAGTACACACACACACACACACAGTACACACACACAGTACAGTACAGTATAAGCCGAAGAAGTGCGGTGCGATTGATGGAAAAGCTGGATTCACAGGAGTGAATGTCCTTCAGCTGATGTTCAGACAGCCTGTTAACGCTTCCCTCAACACTGACACAAGCCTTTCCTACACGCAAACACACAAATATCCTGCAGGAACATTTTTATAGCAGGATTTCAGACTCAGCTACTGTAGCTGGACGGCAGACAGCAAAGCTAAAGCGAGCTCAGGGACTAAACTGTGAAACACTACCAAACCCCTTCTGAAAACTGAGAAAATCACTATTAATTATTTGAATGATCTACAATATTTGCATACACAGATTTATAGATATAGTTTAGCACAGACTGTAGATGACTATAGACCCATTTCTTGATTTATTAATATTTAATTTAAGTCTGGGCAGCGCAGTGACGAGGGTTCGAGCCTCAGCTTGGTTAATAGGCATTTCTGTGTGGAGTTTGCATGTTCTGCCCGTGTTGGCGTGGGTTTCCTCCGGGTGCTCCGGTTTCCCCCACAGTCCAAACACATGTGCTATAGGGGAATTAGGTAAGCTAAATTGTCCTTAGTGTATGTGTGTGAATGGGTGTGTATGGGTGTTTCCCAGTGATGGGTTGCGGCTGGAAGGGTATTCGCTACATAAAACGTGCTGGATAAGTTGGCGGTTCATTCTGCTGTGGCCATCCCTGATGAATAAAGGGACTAAACCGAAAAGAAAATGAATGAATGAATTTCTATTATGGGTGTCAATGGCTGTTGTTGTTTTTCATCTTTGTTCAGAATATCATGTTTTGAGTTAGACAGAAGAAAGAAACTCTGTAAAGTTTAGAAATTCTTGAGTTTGAGTGAATAAGGATGATTTTTTTTTGGGGGGGGGGGGGTGAACTGTCCCTTTAAGAAGTAAATTTTAGAGATGTTTGTGCCTATTTTATATGGAATAAAATCGCTGTCATAAATATTTCGTGTGTAAATAAAATTCACGCATCCGTAATTAGAAAATCGTAAAGGAAAATGGAGCGTACTCGTAATTTTACGAGGGTACAAATCCAAAATCTGCGATTAGAACAGACACAGATACGACATTTTCTTTGTCTGTTTGTATATGACTGATACATTTACGATGGGTGTACTTTACAAACACGAATTACAGTTTCACCACGGACACGAAGTCCTGATTACGAGTACGAATCAAACAGCGCGAGATCACTGTCAAAATTACGTCACTGCTGTCACAGGCATTAATAAACAAGCGAGAGTCATCGATCAAAACGGCACGCCTGCTGAGCACTCGAGCTCCACATACACAGTCTCAGGTAAGATGTTTTTTATTCCCTCTTTGAGAAATGTCCATCACGAGCTGTAATAAAAGTTGAGACTTAATGAGGTCCATTTTCGCTGTGTTTCCTGGACATTTTACAGAATCAAAATTAAGAACGGGCCTGTCATGATTACCAGCGATCCCCAACCACCAGAGGTCGCTGGTAAGCACTCACCTTCACAATAACCTATGGACTACAAATCCGCCACTCATGGACTACATTTTCATACATGCACTCCGTTCCACAAACACACATGCTTCCTCATTTTCACTGATTACACTTGCACCAGCTGAGGATTGTCAAAGACTGATTACACACACTATTTAAACAGCACACACACTCACTTCCTTTGCCGAGTCTTGTTATCTGTAAAGTGACATTACAACGCGTTTCCCCTAGTCTTGTTTTCCTGTGTTTTGACCCTAGTCTTGTTTATCTAGTTCTCCCTGTCTGCTGCCTGCCTTCTGACCTCTCGCCTGTATTTGACTACGATTCTGGACTGCCTTTATACATCTGTTTGCACCTGTGTTGACCATTGCCTCCCTGAGTTTGAATAAACCTGCACGTGGATCCTAAACCTCAGTTGTCTCTGTCACTCCCCGTGTTACAGGGCCGAGGATAGTGAGCATAATGCAAGTTAACATTACAGGCAGTGAGGGCAGAGTTTCTCAGTGAATCACTGAACGGTGTTTAACTATAACATGACATCTGTTGATTAAGAAAAGAATTTTATTTTAATATAATGCTGTAAGTAATAATAAAACTAATAATTATTTCAGATTTTTACTATTAATCACGCAGTATATTTAGTTTGTCCACCATGTTTTAGGCAACTTAAATTTAATAAAAACGATGATGACGATTATTAATTACTATTTTAAGCATTGGGTGACATGGTGGCTCTGTTTGCACTGTCGCCTCACAGCATGAAGGTCGCTGGTTCAAGTCCAGCCTGGCATTTCTGTGTGGAGTTTGCATGTTCCCCCCGTGTTGGCGTGGGTTTCCTCTGGATGCTCCGGTTTCCCCCACAGTCCAAACACAGGTGAGTTGATTAAGCTAAATCGTCCATAGTGTATGTGTGTGAACGCAAGAGTGTATGGGTGTTTCCAAGTGTTGGGTTGCAGCTGGAAGGGCATCCGCTGCATAAAACTCCTGCTGGAGTTTAAGAGAGAGAAGCCGAAAAGAGATTAAGAGATTAAGCCGAAAAGAAAATGAATGAATGAAAATAATGAAATAAAAGATTTCTTTCTGAACGTTATTATTATTATTACACTATCTATTCAGTCTGTACACCATGTTTTAAGCAACTCTAAGTCATTAATAACGATGATTATTATTATTATTATTAATATTTTTTCAAGCATTCAAAATGATAAAATTAATAAAAACAAACATTTATTTCTGAATTTTGCTATTAATTATGCAGTATATCTAGTTTTCACACTATGTTTTAAAACAAATTTAATAATAATGATGGTTATTATTATTAATAATTTTTTCAAGCATTCAAAATTATTAAATAAAAGTAATAAAAACAAACATTTATTTCAGAACTTTACTATTCATTTCACAGTATATTCAATTTGTATGCTTTGCTTTTTAATAAATCAAATTTAATAACATTGATGATTATTATTACTAATTAGTTCAAGCATTCAAACTGTCAAAATTAGAACAAAACAAATTAATTAAATTAAGATTAATAAACTAAAACAATAAAATAAAGTGAATTTCACTATAAATTTAACAGTATATTCAGCTTACATCATGTTTTTGGTCATTCTGGAAACTGAAGTGTGACCCAAGCGACTGTAATATGGAGAACGGGATATAAAAGTGTGACACTCAGCATCTTGGTGTTATAGTTGGCAGCGGGATCAAAAATATAGGAACTATGTGTGTGTGGCGGGTGGTTCAGGTTTGTGGTGAGCAGATGTCACTGAGCTGGAAAATCTGATGATGAATGTGCAGGAGTTGAGGAAGGGCTGCATTATGAGCTGCTCTGTGGAGATGAGGATGATGGAAATAAGATGAAGTGATCCAGATCTACAGTATAGGAAACACGCCCATGAACGAACACGCACACACACACACACACACACACACACACACACACCTTAATTGTTTTTACAATTATTAAGAAAAAAAAACATGTATTAGTACTGTCTGCTATTTCACACGTACATTTTAATATTTAACATTTAACTCTATTCACAGTTCATGTTAATGGTCACATATCTTTAAAGAGTACATAAAATATAATAATATGTGACAATACTTCATTTCGCAGTTAATTTATTCTTGTTATTATTATTATTATTATTATTATTATTATTATTATGATTGAAAATTCAAAGCAAGATTATGATTATTTTCCATATATTGCGATCTGAACTGTAATGTTCAGACGTTAACATCCAAACTGTCAATTTGAATGTTTTTATTTTATTTTGTTTTATTTTTCAAAGCACAAAACAAAAAAAAAAACAAACAAACCACAAAACAAGACAAAAACTCAAACAAAAATAAAAACAAAATAAAATAAAACAAAAAACTAAACAAAAAACACGAAACAAAACAAAAAACATAAAATAAAACTAAACTTAAAACACAAAACAACAAAAAAACACTAAACAAACCATGAAACAAGACAAAAATGCACACAAAAAATAAAAAACTAAATAAATAAAACAAAAACTAAACAAAAAAACACGATACAAAAACATACACAAAAAATAAAAAACAAATTAAAGAGCACATAGCTTACCTCTTTTTTAAGATTTAATATTAATATTATGGTTCTTCTGAGTGTGCCAGTTTAGGTTCAGTTTAAAACACAATTCAGATTTGTTTATTATAATGTGTTAAAAAGTGTCATGTTGGGGGCGTGTCCACAGTTCGCTGATTTAGGGGTGTGTTGCTTCACATGTAAACTAGTTTCGGCTTCCCGCCAACGTAACAAGGGGGCGGGGCCATGAGCTCACCCGCTCTGTGTTTGCAACAGAGGCAGACTGAGAGGAGCAGGAGTGAGAGGATCCGCATTTAGTCGTACATGTACGACTCGAACACAGACCAAGCAGAGAGTACAAAATCATTTGTGTCTTTGTACAGTTTTACAGCCAACTGTGTGCTAGTTTCAAGTGCCGAGCTTGTACACAGAAACTAATAACCACGCACACTGAATTAACTTTGACTGAGGCACGGGATGCGCCGCTCAAAGCCGCGACACGGCACACCAGACACTCCCTGTAGCGCGGCAGAGACATGAAGTGTCCCGTCCCGAATTGTCGTGCCATGCATTTTTGAATTCTAAACATAGGTTTCTATCAGGGTACACACAACGGCGCTTCAAGTCTGCAGCGGTCCGCGGCGCCTAGCCGTCGACTTGAAGCGCCATTGAGTGTACCCTGATAGAAACCTATGTTTAGAATTCTAAAACGCATGGCACAGTGTCAGGTACAGTAGCGCCTAGTTAAGATCACAGGGAGCTTCTGGGATCACGAGAAATGCAAACGGCTGAAGTATAAGGTAGACTCAATGAGAAGTACACATGTTTGCAAACCAACCTAAAGATACAACCAATAATTTCGATTAGAGCGATAATGTGGAGAATATTGCTCTTGTGTTGAGCCCAGTGAGCCTTGCATCTAAAAATAGAGCTAGCGTGTTCCTTTAGTGATATCGCTTCGACTCGCGCTGAAAATGGCGGACGTGAATCAACAAACTGAGGATATGATGACGCGCCTGTCAATCAATATTGGTGGGCAGAGGGACCGCTCTCCTACGTAAAGTTGCAGTCGATTTGAAAACCGCTCCAATTGGTCCAATTGGAAAGAAAAGCACTGGGTGTGTTTATATCACCCCAATATGACGGTCTATACACCATACATGCACATATGTCTGTCCAAACAGCTTGAAAAGTAGATTTTTTACCATAGGTGCCCTTTAAAACAAAACAAAAAACACAAATACAAAACTAAACTAAACAAAAAACACAAAACAAAAAATAAAACAGCAAAACTAAAACTAAAAAAAAAAAAAAAAAACACAAAACAAAAAACTAATTAAAACAAAACAAAAAACACAACAAAAAACAACAACAAAAAAAACTAAAAACACAAAACAAAAAAAATCACACAAAAAATAAAACTAAATAAAAAATAAAATATAATCAAAACAAAAAACACATACAAAACACAAATACAAAACAATAAAACTAAACTAAAAACACAAAACAAACCATGAAACAAGACAAAAACGCACACAAAACATAACTAAATAAAAAAAACTAAACAAAAAACACAAAACAAAAACATACACAAAAATAAAAACAAAATAAAACAAAAAACAAAACAATACAAAACAAAACACAAAGCAAAATGAAACAAAATCACACAAATAAACTAAATATAACAAAACAAAAACAAAGTGTAAATGATGTCACGTTTTACTTAGCTGAAACACCGTTACAAATGTCAGTAAGAGTAAAGCTAGCACACACTCTATTCATTAAACTGGCAGCACATGTAGAGATGATCTAAGCCCTGCCTGATAACCCTTCATTTTTCTTCTGCAATAATATCACTGAGCTGAAATATAACTGGAACATTTCAAGACAGGCTTCGTGAGACTTACCCACATTCACTGATTGAGTCCAAACATCAGGACATTAAATGCAATTAAAAACGACTTTTAAAAAATGTACACGCGTTTGTATTTAACAGTCTAGAACAAACGCTTCATGCCATTACGTGCTCGATCCCACAGCAATCATTAAATTTAATGTAGGGAAGATCTGACATGAGCAATCCTGGCCTTTACTCTGGTGAAATCTGCCAGATGGATTAACAGTGATGTCTGATGATTTCTGCAATCTACCAGTGACAGTCTGTCAATTAAAACTCTAAAGCGACTGACTTGACATATAAAAGCATTTATAAGCTTAGCTTCTGCTTGGAAACCAGGCTGTACTACAGTGAATTCAGATGCTGTTCACACCATGAGTGTTTATTTGTATTCACGACAGCTGTGATCTGAATAAGAAATGACAGTAAATGTAATTTACAGCAGCATTCCTGAACCTTTTTTTCCACTGTGGACCGGTCATAGCTTGACAGTTTTACCATGGAAAGGTTGGTGTGGGGTGGTTCGTAGTTTGCTAGGCGACCATCAACCATTTTCTCAGAGGATAACAAGCTGACAAAACATTGCTGCAACTCTGATACAAGTTTTATTTATGGAGAAAATTACAAAGCACTGCAGTGTTTGGGTGTTCTGTGTTTGTCTGAGATAATTAGATAATTAGTTTTCTTCTTAAGAAAACTCAAGAAAACAAAAGTACCGACCCAGCTCTTACAAAATTTCTACAGGAGCACGATAGAGAGCATACTCTGTCACTGCATCACAGTGTGGTACACAAGCTGCACTGCGGAAAACCGGAGAGCTCTATCCCGGACTGTTAAGACTGCACAGAGGATCATAGGAATTAAACTCCCAAACCTCGATACAGTCTACGCTAGCTGCCTACAGAGGAGAGCTAGCAACATCATTAAGGACCCTACTCATCCAGGACACAAACTTTTTGCACTACTCCCATCAGGGAAAAGATATAAGGCAATTAAGACCCGCACAAACAGGCTAAAGAGCAGCTTCTTCCCCAGAGCTGTAGCCTGTGCCACCCCTCCTCTTTGAACACATTAACAGTCACCCCCCCCCCCCCCCCCTCCCCACCTTCCTGATGTTCTGCTGCCAATGCACAAAGACACTTTATGGATATTTATGTTTGCACTCATTTGCCATAATGTAAATACTGTGACTTATTACATTTAGTATATTTTATCTTGCATCTTATATTTAGTATTATGTCTATTGTCTGTTTTCTCTCTTTTTATATTGCTGCTGGTCTCTGTGAGTTACCAAACAAATTTCGTTGTACAACTACAATGACAATAAAAGTTCTTTACTTCTTAGTCTATCGAAATGTGTATATTCCATACAAGCTGAAGCTGATCGGTCAGTTCTTGTCATGTGACTCACGGTGCGCTTCTGCCATTCATTCAACTGGGAGCGTCTGGAAGGAAATAACGAACTTGCGCGAACTCTAGAAATGATGTGATATGTGGACGTCCCCTAAAAGGCCGCCATCGTTTGTGATCTCCAGCAGTTGATCTTCTTGCACAGATATGCTGGATTGACCTGATTTGTTGACAAAAATGGCTTGTGGATCTGTTCCTTAGCAGTTCGTAAGGCGTTCACAGGGGCTTTTCCCATTAGCAAAGAAACTTTCCAAAGACGTCTGTTTCTTATTCATTTTGCTGCTTGTGGGTTACATTTTGGCACTCAAGTGACCGAGATATAAGTGAAAGAATACGCTCATTTTTCAAAATAAAACATATTTCAAAATTAAAGATCGATCAGGCTGAGATAATCAATAAAATGAAAATAATTAATGATTTCTTGTGCGGCCCGGTACCAATTGAT
>NC_079439.1:5057650-5077650 GCF_903798145.1 Danio aesculapii
CCCTTCAGGTTAAGAGTCTGGGGGTCATCTTTGACAGCACCCTTTCATTCACTGCACATGTTAATAATGTCACCCGGTCCGCTTATTTCCACCTTCGAAATATAAATCGTTTACGTCTTTCCCTCACACCTCATTCAGCTGGCATTCTTGTTCGTAGTTTAATAACCTCCCGTTTAGATGACTGTAATTCCCTTCTGTTTGGCCTCCCTAAAAAAACTTGTACAAAACACTGCAGCCCGTATTATCACAAAACTACAAAACTACAAAAGATATCCTTATTATATCCTATATACATCCTTATTATATCCTATATATATCCTTATTATATCCTATATATATCCTTAATATTTTCATTCTGTTTCATATGTAAAGATATTTGCGTATTGCTCTACATCTTGTGTGTATTAAGCAGTGTGTAAGCGAGGCGCACAACTAATGCGCTCTGCGCTTGACAATAGGGTCCTCTATCTCTGCTCTTTTTACACACACACACACACACACACACACGCACGCACGCACACAAGCAGTCCAAATTTACTCCTCTCTATTGCTGTTAACCTGTCTCGTCTCTGCTCTGCGTTTTTCTGACGGCAAACTGGAAGGGGCGGAGCTAACAACCCGCTCCTATGATTGGCCATTATTTTTCCTTACAAACTAGATTTGTATGCATATTTTATTTTGTTTATTATATTACTAAAGACTTGTAGGTATGTAAATAATTCGATTATACTGCTCTAAATAATATTATAAATAATTTATTTCACAAGGGTCAGCGCACTAAATAACCTGTAGATTGATCATTACTGTGACTCATGAAATAAGTAACTTGTAATAAGGAAAAAAGAACTGCTACAACAATTTACTATTTGCATCTAAAAGCAGAAATTCAGTGCTGACCGCAGGACATGCTCCTGAAATCAGCTGACATTTGGCAGCTCTATCAAGCGTTGCATGCTGAATGTGCTGTTATAGCCTGGAAAGCAAATGTTGTCAGGGCTTTGAGAAAATTGATTTGTTACTTTAGTCTCCGCTCTACTCTACACATCATATATTATTAATATATCAATTAAAATGAAATCCCTTTCATAAACGTAATCATAAAAAAACTAAATAACAAGCAAAGTTTAAGAGCCTACAAAATATATATATATATATATATATATATATATATATATATATATATATATATATATATATATATATATATATATATATATATATATATATATATATTTAGTTTTTGACAAAAACAAGTCAACTTGCTTGTCTTCTGATTGGACGTTTCTCTAAAAAAAAAAAAAAGAATTAATGCAAGCATTGAGCTAGGATGAGATACAGATTTCTGCATAATTATATACTGGTCACAGACAGAGAGGCCAATCAACAGTCAATAATCGGTGGCCAAAATGAAACGGAAAACAACTTGAACTGTCATACTTTTCATTTAAAGTGCAGGAAACTATTAATCTGTCATTGGATGAACACTTCCTGAGAGCATCATTTCTCTCCGTATTTCCAGCATCTGTTAATTGTTAAGGGAAGTGGTCATCTGGCCTCAGAAATTAAGAGTTTGAGGATCCAAAAAAAAAGCCCACATGCAATAAAACTCTCTGAAGCTCTTGTGTGCTGCCAGACTCAAATACAAGCATTGGACGGTGAAGACTTGACCTTAAAGTTTATACTAAAACACTGAGCAATCTGTCTTTCAATGAGCAATTTAAAAGACAGAATAAAGCCTATTATGACTTTTTTATTTATTTGGTAAAATACAGATGAAATCTGAATTATTCGCCCTCCTGTGATTTTTCTTTTTTAAATATTTCCCAAATGATGTTAAACAGAGCAAGGATTTTTTCACAGTATCTCCTATAATATTTTTTTCTCCTGGAGAAAGTCTTATTTGTTTTATTTCGGCTAGAATAAAAGCAGTTTTTAATTTTTTTAAAAACATTTTTAGGTCAATAGTATTAGCCCCCTTAAGCAATATTAGTTTTGGATTGTCTAACAAACCACTGTTATACAGGGACTTGCTTGATTACCCTAACTTTAACCTAATTAGCCTAGTTAAGCCTTTAAATGTCACTTTAAGCACTTTAAGAAGTGTCTTGATAAATATCTAGTCAAATATTATTGTATTATTGTATTGTATTATTGTCATCACGACAAAGATAAAATAAATCAGTTATTAGAGATGAGTTATTAAAACTATTATGTTTAGAAATGTGCTGAAAAAATCTTCTCTTCGTTAATCAGAAATTGGAGAAAAAATATACATGGGGCTAATAATTCAGGAGGACTAATAATTCAGACTTCAACTGTAAGTTGAACTGTAACTGGAAATTTATCTGATTTGAATCGGATCTGTGCCCTCGTGTCTACAGTGTAAGCAGGTAGATCGGATTTTCACCTGTCAATCATTAAAAACCACAGCGAATGACGTCAAGTCTGACACTTTCTTTTCAGAACAGACTTTAGCCGAGTCCCAAACCTTAAATCTTATACACGAGGACTTAAACAGCTTTTATATTGTCATATAGCACAGGTATTTAAACATGTTAATGAGAGCGAGAGAGCGCAATGTCTGCCAACGTAACCAATATAAACTAGTATAAAACTAGTGCATACGCCACATGCATAAATCACGCCATGGACATTTACCTAAAGGTTTAAAAAACACTTTCATTTTGCATTTATTTTTACCTAATTATCCCAGCGACTCCCATATGAATCGTTCAGTGATTCATTTGTTCCCAGACCCCTCCTTAGCGCAAAGCTAATCTGCGCTGATTTGACTGATGACAGCCTGCTGCGATTGGTTGACACTGACAGCCTTTAGCACGAGACAGAGTGAAATGCCCAGCAGCTAATCAACAATATAAAAGTAGTCACAGTGTATACACGCTTCATAGTGTAAGGCGTGGATTTTGGCTGCCAGTGGGTGAATGTAAATACAGACGATGAAAATATCGACGATTAACTATTTTATTGAGCAAAAACTCCAAGAACTAGGGAGAAGATCAACACGAGTCTCCTAGCCCGTCACACTCTACCTGCTCTTTTTTTCACACACACACACACACACACACACGCACACGCACACGCACACGCACACGCACACGCACACGCACACGCGCACACGCACACGCACACGCA
Organism: Danio aesculapii; assembly: GCF_903798145.1. Lineage (NCBI taxonomy): Eukaryota > Metazoa > Chordata > Actinopteri > Cypriniformes > Danionidae > Danio > Danio aesculapii. The sequence continues at coordinate 5,060,804 of NC_079439.1, forward strand.
CACACACACACACACGCACACACACGCGCACACACACACACGCACACGCGCGCACACGCACGCACACGCACGCACGCACACGCACGCACACGCACGCACACGAACGCGCACGCACGCGCACGCACGCGCACGCACGCGCACGCACACACACGCACACGCACACACACACACACGCACACGCACACACACTACCCTCCTCAGAAGAAGAACTGGGGAGAGATCGATACTAGCCCCTCACACTCTACCTGCTCCTGCACACGCACGCACACACGGACGCACACGCACACGCACACACACACTCTCCCTCCTCCTCAGAAGAACTGGGGAGAGATCGATACTAGCCCCTCACACTCTACCTGCTCCTGCACACGCACGCACGCACACGCGCACGCTCACGCACACGCACACGCACACACACACGCACACACACACGCACACACACACGCGCACACACACACACACACACACACAACCCTCCTCCTCAAAGGACACAACCCCAAAACATTCAAAAACAGATTACATAGAATGCACTTTCGGGTTGAGGGCAGTGAACTATTTTGAAGCTTCACCGTTGCATGCATGTAGGAACAGCTGACGATCCGTAAACAAAGCGGCACACGTGGTTACAAGTAACAAAACACAACTAAATACATAATTTGCAAGCTAGAGTAAACGAGGCAACAATTTAATCGCACGTACTTACACTTGTGAAATGGAGGAAGAACCTGATTCATGTTCTGACATAGTCCATCAGTAGTCTTTACTGATCCATCCTTTAACAAACCGATGAAGTCTTCTTTGTAAGCATGTAGTTTCCAGAAGCACTCGAACTGCTCAAGGCTGGGCTATAATGCTGAGGTATTTTGCAAAAATAAACCTCAACCACTGACTCTTCAGTTTCATCTTTGGGTAGAGACTTTCAATTATATCCAGCTAAGCACAGCGTGACTTCATTCAACCGGCATCTATGTGTGTGCGTGCACCTTTTTTCTGTGTTAGTGGGCGGGGCCGCAGGTTTCAAATCTCCCTGGTTTGCGCTCGCAACTACTGGGCGGGGCTTGTGTTTTGTAGCTGCGTCATCGCGAAACACCTAATGACTCGTTATCAAGACGACTCGTTTTAAAGCACTATGAGTCGACTCTTTTATAAATGAATCAACAGTTTTAAACACTGTACACTTACATGATTTAATTCAATACTAAAAAAGCAGCCTGACCCGTCTTGTTGTGTTTTAACCTTAAAGCAATGCAAACAAGCTAAATACAAATAATCTAACAAAACAAACACATTTATGGGTATAATGCAAAAACAAACGAACAAGCAAAAAATGACTGGGCTATTATAAATATTGTTTTACTTCATCCTCTTTTAGGGCCAGATTTACTAACAGCTTGTGCTGCGGGTATTTAATCAATTAATTATCAATAAATAATCATTCATTCATTCATTTTCCTTCAGCTTAGTCCCTTTATTCATCAGGGCTCGCCACAGCGGAATGAACCGCTTATCCAGCATATGCTTTACGCAGCTGATATCCTTCCAGCTGCAACCAGTACTGGGAAACACCCATACACACTCATTCACACACACACACACACTACGGAAATTTAGCTTATTCAATTCCCCTTTAGCACATGTGTTTGGACTGAGGGGGAAACCGGAGCACCCGAAGGAAACCCATGCGAACACAGGGAGAACATGCAAACTCCACACAGAAATGACAACTGGTCCAGCCGGGACTCGAACCAGCGACCTTCTTGCTGTGAGGTGACAGTGCTAACCACTGAGCCACAGTGTCACCCGCAATAAATAATGGAACAGACCTAAATGTAAAAATAAAAAAACCTGTACTTTCGTTTATTATGTTTACAATAAGTGCTTTTATTAAACTACTACATTTGTGAAGTAGGCTAACTTTCACTTCATGAATATTGAAAATATGAATGAATCAATATATTTTATTTTTTGAACTTTGCATCACACTTTCCAAACAAATACAAAGTTTTGAATCGGAAGAATAAAATAAAACGACAGTAAAATAGTAATAATATTTCACATTAGTATTGTATTTACTGTATTTTAGTTCTGTTTGTTAGTTCCAACAAACAGCTTTTCGCTAGATTGAAGTCATTGCATTTGGGAACAGAGATGAGGTTCTCAAGCTGAATGGGTACCTTGGCTCTAAGGGTCAAACAACAATATCTTGGTGTTAATTCTAGAGTCAGATCTGAGTTTCAATAGTCATGTCAAAGCAGTCAGTAAATCAGCATACTATCATCTCAAACACACTGCAAGAATTAGATGCTTTGTTTCCAGCGAGGATTTAGAGAAACTTGTTCATGCTTTTATCAGCATCAGGGTGGATTACTGTAACGGCCTCCTCACTGGCCTTCCCAAAAAGACAGTCAGACAGTTGCAGCTCATCCAGAACGCTGCAGCCAGAGTTCAGATCACAACCAGGAAATCAGAGCACATTACACCTGTCCTCAGGTCTTTACACTGGCTCCCAGTTACATTCAGAATAGATTTTAACGTAGTATCACTGGTCTATAAATGACTAAATGGCCTAGGACCTCAATACATTACAGATATGCTCACTGAATACAAACCTAACAGATCACTCAGATCATAAGGATCAAGCAAATTAGAAATTCCAAGAGTTCAGTCAAAGCAGGGTGAATCCGCCTTTAGCTACTAACAGCGCCCCCTGCTGCTGAAATCAGCTTCCAGAAATTTAGTTTAGTTTATTTGTTTACAGCGTCAATTCACATTAATAAACATTACTGTAAAATGATCAGATGTGCTCCAACATTAGGCACATTCACATCAAGACTAAAAACACATCTGTTTAGCTGTGCCTTTACTGAATGAGCACTGTGCTACGTCCAACAGATCTCACTGTTGTATCTTTCTTTTCTTTTCACTTCCTTTACTACGTTTTAACACATTTGAATCTGTTTTTAATCATTTTTATTCTTTGCTGTTTTTATTTTCTTGTTTCTTTTATTCCTGTTTAGGTGAAGCACTTTGAATTACCACTGTTTATGAAATGTGCTATAGAAATAACTCGCCTTGCCTAGATATTTGCTTTTTAATTTCATCCTAAATTGTAAATAAATTCAAAAGTTTTCCTGCCAAAATTTTCATTCTGGCCTGAGTTATGACTAATGTTTTCTAATGTTTTCTACAAGTACTGAAAAGCATACAGTATACAGTAGGATGAGAAAAGTGTTATGTTTGGATTTCAAGTCTCTTTCCACAGATTTTAAAGAGTGACTTTCCATTTTAAATCCTCTATTTTTGACCATAATTGTGCATCAGTTTCAAAGTGAGCAGGAAAATAAATAATTACTGAGCTAAATGGCTAAATTGCGGAAAACATAATTATGATGCATTTGTTTAATTCTGACATGATGATTAAGCAGCCAAAGGTTTGAGGTCTCTGATGAGTCTGGATTTATTTAGCCATACATATATCATGTGGGGACAAAACTATCCTTAGAAGTGAGCCAGTTCTGACTAAACCTCTCCTTGAGGACATAAACGAATAATAAAATTAAGAAGTGGTCTGGCTCCACTTTTTGTCATTCAGAAAGCTTGCACATGTAAGGGTGGAGGGTTTCTTACCGCCCAGGTCTTGCTCAGTCTGAAGATGGGAGCACTTTGCAATGCAGAAACCACCGACACCATAGAATGAATGTTATTCAGTTCATGAAGTTTCTGGAGAAAAAGAAAGACAGAAAACATAATGTACAGATCCCAAAATAGCACAAGAGAGAGTCCACACTGCTTGTTTTCATTTTTTTTAAAGGAACACTTCATTTTTTTGGCGAATAGTGTCATTTTACATCTCTCCTAGAGTGAAACAATTGAGTTTTACCATTGTTACGACCCTGGTCTAGGGTCAAAGCCGCAACATAAAAGAACACCCGACAAATAAAATTCACTTTTAATAACCCCTTTATATAGGGTCTCTTTATTTGTCTTTTTTTTGTCTTTTCTTTTTTTATCACCAAAAAAAAGTGAAGCCAAATACCTCGGGGTGAACCCACATAAAATAATAAACAAAAATACACTAACTAAACACCCAAATGAAACTCACTACACCTAATAAAATAATAGAAATAAAAATACAAAATCTACACCTATCTCCCTGACTAACAAAAACACAGGTGAAAATATTTACAAAAAAGAAAAGTGGCGTCCAACCCCTACTGCCTCTTACCGTGTATATATTTACAATAATTACAATCAACAAACACACAAACCAAAACAAAAATAATAGGAAGGGGAAACACGGATGGGTATACAACAAAGTCAACACTAGCACAACAGCACGAGAAATACAATCAACGAAAAACAACTCAACAACCAGAATAACTTTTGCACAACTTCAATAACACGCCAACAAAACTCGCTCTCCTCCCTACGCCCGTTGATGTCTTTTTAAAGGTCGCCCTGGAATACTTCCTCCAATCCCAGGGCACGTCGTCTACGTAATTAGGGCGGGGCCTGCAGGTGGAAAGAGGGAGAGAGAGAGAAACAAACACACACACAAACAAACACACCTGCCAACGCAACACCCCCACCCATTTAAGTCAAAAAGTTTAATTCTTTTTGACAATTAACACCAGAAAACAAACAAACACATATCAAGCCCTTGAAAGGGCATCGGCAATAACGTTTTCTGTACCCTTCTTGTGGCGGATGTCAATGTTAAAACCTTGCACTACTAATGACCACCTCATTAGTCTCTGATTGGAGTTGGCCATGCGCTGGAGAAAAACCAGAGGGTTGTGGTCAGTGTAAATCACGACAGGTAAGTTGCTACCACCCACGTAAATTTCAAAGTGCTGGAGGGCAAGAAGTAACGCTAGGGCCTCTTTCTCGATTGTGCTGTAACGCTGTTGTGTTTTTGAAAATTTCTTTGAGAAATAGCACACAGGATGATCAACTCCATTTTCACCCTCTTGGAGCAGCACTGCCCCAGCTCCCAATGCACTGGCATCAACTTCTATTTTAAAGGGGTGAGTAAAGTCAGGGGCAGAGAGAACTGGGGCACTGCACAGAAGGTCTTTAGCTGCACTGAAAGCTGAATCACACTTTTGATCCCACACAAAATCTTTGGACCCACTTAACAGGTCAGTGAGAGGGGAAACAACGGAGGAAAAGTTTTTACAGAAACTCCTGTAATAGCCCACCATACCGAGGAACCGACGTAATTCTCGTTTGGTGGTGGGGGCGGGGAAATGAACAATAGCCTCCACTTTGGCTTCGATCGGGCGCACCTGTCCTTGTCCGACCTGCTTACCCAAGTAAGTGACCACAGCTTTAGCGAATTCGCATTTTTTTAAATTCACAGTTAAAGAGGCTTCACTTAAGCGGGTGAACACTAAACGCAGGGTTCTCATGTGGTCGTTCCAAGACTTGGAATAAATCACGACATCATCAAGATATGCCTCGCAATTTGTAACACCGGATAAAACTTTCTGCATCAACCTTTGAAAGGTTGCTGGAGCGTTTCGCATCCCGAAGGCCACCACGGTGTATTGCAGAAAATTATCCGGCGTTACAAACGCGGAAACATCTGAAGCCCGCTGCGTCAGTGGTACCTGCCAAAAGCCCTTCAATAAATCAAGCTTAGTCACAAACAAAGCAGCACCTACGCGATCTATACAGTCCTCCATTCTGGGCAACGGAAAGGAGTCTGGTCTGGTCACACTGTTCACTCTCCTGTAATCCGTACAGAATCTGTACGAGCCGTCCGGCTTGGAGACGAGCAAACACGGCGAGCTCCACGGGCTGCTGCTGGGTATCACCAAACCGTTCGCCAGCAGGTAATCTACCTCCTTCCTCATCTCCTCTCTCTTTACAGGGTTAAGTCTGTACGGGTGTTGTTTTAGAGGTGGCGAATTAATAATTTCAATATCATGAAATAAAACATGAGTCTGACTTGGCACATCTGAAAAGAGAGAGGAGAATTCACAGATCAAGGAAACGACATCCCTGCGCTGTGAATTAGGGAGGTATGCCAATTGGTTTTCAATGTCATTTAAAAATTCCGAATTGCACAATTTCGGTGGCGTGGTCATTATTTCTGAAACCCTCAACCCGTCCTCCTCAGAATCCACAACAGGAGACGGAGGAGCGCACGCCAACACTGGCGCTGTTTCAGAAAGAGGCTTATCTGTGGCGGTTCTATCCACGTAAGCCTTCAACATATTTATATGACACACGCGAGATTTTTTTCTACGTTCGGGGGTGCGAATTAGGTAATTTGTCTCACTTAGTTTCTGTTCCACTACGTAGGGCCCTGAGAAGCGAGCATGGAGTGCAGAGCCTGGCAGCGGAAGAAAAACCAGCACCAAATCTCCTGGTTGAAAGCTTCGCGCAACAGCCTTTCTGTCAAATAATTTTTTCATGTGAGCTTGTTTGGATGACAAATTTATTTTTGCCATTTCCCACACACGATTTAAACGCTCACGCATTTGAGTCACGTACTCACAAACGTTAACTGGAGATTTCTTCTCCGATAACAGCTGCTCTCTCAACAGCTTTAGGGGTCCGCGGACGGAGAACCCGAAAATTAACTCAGCAGGGCTGTATCCTACAGTTTCCTGTACTGTCTCGCGAATGGCAAACATCAGCATCGGCAACCCCTCATCCCAGTCCTTCCCCGTTTCCACACAGAACGCGCGCAGCATGGACTTAAGGGTCTGGTGGAAACGTTCCAGCGCGCCCTGCGACTCGGGATGATAGGCGCTCGATAGCTGGTGTTTGATGGCAAGCTCACTGAGAACCTGAGTGAACAGTGCTGAGGTAAAGTTTGAACCTTGATCAGTCTGTATTATTTTTGGTAACCCGAATATGGAACAAAACTTAATGATTTCTTTAACAACAGCTTTCGCTTTGATGCTGCGCATTGGGACAGCCTCTGGGAAGCGCGTCGCAGCGCACATCAAAGTGAGTATGTACTGATATCCGGATTTAGATTTTGGCAGCGGTCCTACACAATCAATAATAATTCTCTCGAATGGTTCACCTATCACCGGTATTGGACAAAGGGGAGCAGGAGGAATAATTTGATTTGGTTTGCCAGCCAACTGACAAACGTGACATGAGCGGCAGTAATTTACTACATCCGTTTTTAGACCAGGCCAAAAAAAATAACGCAAAACGCGATCGTAAGTTTTCCGAATGCCCAGATGGCCAGAAAGTATATGATCATGCGCTAGTTCTAATATTTGTGAGCGGTAACCAGTGGGAACAACCACCTGACGAACAATTTCGCCGTCTTCCCACTGTCGCATTAAAGTGTCATCTTCAATGAAATATGTTACCTTTTTATTGGGTGCTTTTGCTTTGTCTGTCACAGCCGAAAAGCAGGTCACTAAAGAAGGGTCAGCCTTTTGTACAGCAGCCAATTGTGAACGTCCCGTTTGTAAAGTCGTGTCACCTATGGGAGACACAGGCTTTACAAACAGCCTCCCGGTTAGTGCTGAAAAAAAGGAATCAGACACGTCAATCACGTCTTCAAATTTGCGTGCTTGCGCACGAGTTACGACACACAAGGGAAATGCATCTGGAAATTTAGTTAACAGATCGTCAGATTCATCTGTTAATGGTTGGTTAACCACAATTGGGGGAGGGAAAACTATGCCACCAGCTAAGTCATTTCCCAATATAAAATCTACTCCTTCCACTGGAAGTTCAGAGCAGACCCCAACACACACCTGTCCAATAACTACATCTGTTTTAAGGAATAGGCTGTGTAAAGGAACCTTTACACAGCCTTTTCCTATACCACGCAGAATTACGTCAGCACCTGTGTAGGTTTCTGGAGTCAGAGGAATAGTGCCAGCCAGCAGGAGACTTTGGGCTGCTCCCGTGTCCCTCAACACAGACACTGATTTGGGTACGTCACTAGCGCTGCAAGCCACCCAACCCCGTAACATGAATGGCTCATAACCTGATGTAGCTGACAAAGACTTTTCACTAGTATTTACAAACCCAACACCTTTAGGTTTAACTGAAGCATTTTTTTTCTTCCAGGCCTCACAATCAGCTATGAGATGACCAGCGTCCAAGCAATAAAAACACACTCTGCCCTCACCAGAACGCTGCTGAGCGCCCCTGCGCACCCCAAAAGCTCCTCCCCTGCCTGGTTTCGCAACACCCGTCCAGCCCTTTACCTGCCCTTCAGCACCCTGAACAGCAACCCTGTCATAATTCATTGGTGAAAAGACTGTACGGTGTGTTAAAATGAATTCGTCCGCCAGCACGGCGGCTGCAGAGAGAGACTTAACCTTCTGCTCGTTTAGGTGCACAACTAAACTTTCAGAAACACTGCTTTTAAAGTCTTCCAATAAAACTAGTTCTTTTAAAGCTTCAAATGTAGTAGTTTTACTGGCAGCGCACCACTTTTCAAAAAGGTTCTGTTTCTCTCTGGCGAATTCCACGAAAGTTTGTTTGTCTGCTTTCTTATGGGCTCTAAATTTTTGTCTATACGCCTCCGGAACTAACTCATAAGCACGAAGAACAGATTGCTTCACCACGTCGTAATTTAGACTCTGTTCAATCGGTAGCGCAGAACAAACCTCTTGTGCTTTCCCCATAAGCTTACACTGCAGTAACAGAGCCCACATTTCCTTCGGCCACTGCAGTGTAGCGGCAACCCGCTCAAACGCGGTAAAATAGCTGTCCACTTCAGCTTCACGGAAAGGAGGCACTAAATTAATGTGTCGGCTCACATCAAAAATTGGAGCGTTAGGCACATCGGGAGTTGAAACTGGAGTGGAAGTGGCTGGCAAAGGGGCGGCGGGTAATCGAGCGAACGAAGGAAAAGCAGGAGAACCTTCCAGTGGATCCTCAGCCGGGGGAGACCGGCCGTGATCCACTCGAAGCCGCTCTCTCTCTAACTCCAGCTCCAGCTCTCTTAACCTCAGCCTCTTCGCCACGCTCTCTTCCTGTTTGATTCGTAAATCCAATTCTTTTGACTTTAACACAAATAACGGGTCCGAATTTGGTAAACTACCTGGTGGTGCAAATATTGGTGACTTGAAAAGCGGAGATAAAGGTGGCGGAGTCGAGAGCCCCTCGTCGGCCTTCGACGGCGAAGACGTTCCCATTTCGACGCCACCTGCCTCCGACAGATCAGGCAATATACGTAGTAAAACCAATTCTTTATAAAGCACATCTTTTAATTCTTTTTTTGAAGCCTTATGCGGCACCACAATTTTAAAGAACTCTGCAATTTTAAAGAAGTCATCCTTACGGCAGCGATCAAACTGTTCCGTGCTCGGAGAAAGCGCGAAGGCAGTCAAATCAAAATCCATGTCAACACTATTCGCTACTCCTTTCCACACCAAAAAGAAAGCAGCCAAACAAAGAATAAATTGAAATGACTTACCCACTGCGCGTCCACAAGAAGGATTCAAAATAAACGTTTTTGCTGTACAAAAACAAATGACGAGCCCCCACTTTATGTTACGACCCTGGTCTAGGGTCAAAGCCGCAACATAAAAGAACACCCGACAAATAAAATTCACTTTTAATAACCCCTTTATATAGGGTCTCTTTATTTGTCTTTTTTTTGTCTTTTCTTTTTTTATCACCAAAAAAAAAGTGAAGCCAAATACCTCGGGGTGAACCCACATAAAATAATAAACAAAAATACACTAACTAAACACCCAAATGAAACTCACTACACCTAATAAAATAATAGAAATAAAAATACAAAATCTACACCTATCTCCCTGACTAACAAAAACACAGGTGAAAATATTTACAAAAAAGAAAAGTGGCGTCCAACCCCTACTGCCTCTTACCGTGTATATATTTACAATAATTACAATCAACAAACACACAAACCAAAACAAAAATAATAGGAAGGGGAAACACGGATGGGTATACAACAAAGTCAACACTAGCACAACAGCACGAGAAATACAATCAACGAAAAACAACTCAACAACCAGAATAACTTTTGCACAACTTCAATAACACGCCAACAAAACTCGCTCTCCTCCCTACGCCCGTTGATGTCTTTTTAAAGGTCGCCCTGGAATACTTCCTCCAATCCCAGGGCACGTCGTCTACGTAATTAGGGCGGGGCCTGCAGGTGGAAAGAGGGAGAGAGAGAGAAACAAACACACACACAAACAAACACACCTGCCAACGCAACACCATTTTTTAATCCATTCAGCCAAGTACTTTTAGCTTAGCTTAGCATAGATCATTGAATCGGATTAGACCATTAGCATTCTAACTCAAAAATGAGTTTCGATAATCTTCCTATTTAAAAGCTTGACTCTTTTGTAGTTACATCGTGTACTAAGACAGACGGAGAATAAAATGCTATTTTCTAGCCTGATATGGCTAACTATAATCTCATTCTAATGTAATAATCAAGGAACTTTGCTCCTGTGCTATAGACTTAAATGTACAGACCACAAATAAAAACACAAGAGAGTCCACACTGCTTGTTTTTTTTTTTAAGGAACACTTCAATTATTTTTGCTAATAGCCTCATTTTACATCTTTACTATAGTTAAACAGTATATTCTGATTCCATTCAGCCAATCTCCAGGTCTGACGTGAGCACTGTTAGCTTAGCTTAGCACAGATCATTGAGTTGGATTAGACCATTAGCATTCTAACTCAAAAATGAGTTTCGATAATATTCCTATTTAAAGCTTGACAGTTCTGTAGTTACATTGTGTACTAAGACAGACTAAAATAAAAATTGACAGAATAAAATGTTGCTATTTTCAAGCAACATTAGCCTGATAACTATATTCTCGTTCTGACATACTGTAATAATTGAGGAATTTTGCTCCTGTACTATAGATTTAAATGTACAGACGGCAAATAAAAACACAAGAGAGAGAGTCCAGATTTCTTATTTTCATTTTATTAAAGGAACACTCCACTTTTTTACAAATAGCCTCATTTTACATCTCTCCTAGAGTTAAACAATTGCGTGTTATCATTTTTTAAACCATTCAGCTGAGTACTTTTAGCTTAGCTTAGCATAGATCATTGAATCACCATTAGCATTCTAACTCAAAAATGAGTTTCGATAATCTTCCTATTTGAAGTTTGACTCTTCTGTAGTTAGAACAATGCAAAGTTTTATTATTTAGATTATTGTTTATTATTATTACTGGCGTTATGCATCAATTCAAAATGAAATGAAAATTTCTTCATTTTTTATTTTATGAAAAATGAGCTATGACTCTTTTTTTTTGTAAATGGTCTAATTTTACATCTTAGCTTAGCATAGATCACTGTATCGGATTAGACGCTTAGCATCTCACCCAAAAAAAAGACCAAAGGGTTTCAGATAATCTTCCTATTTAAAGCTTGACAGTTCTGTAGTTACATCGTGTACTAAGACAGACCGAGAATAAAAGGTTGCTATTTTCAAGCAACATTAGCCTGATAACTATATTCTCATTCTGACATACTGTAATAATCAAGGAACTTTGCTCTTGTGCTATAGATTTAAAATGTACAGACGGCAAATAAAAACACAAGAGAGAGAGTCCAGATTTCTTATTTTCATTTATTAAAGGAACACTCCACTTTTTTTTACAAATAGCCTCATTTTACATCTCTCCTAGAGTTAAACAATTGCGTTTTACCCTTTTTTAATCCATTCAGCAGAGTACTTTTAGCTTAGCTTAGCATAGATCATTGAATCAGATTAGACCATTAGCATTCTAACTCAAAAATGAGTTTCGATAATCTTCCTATTTGAAGTTTGACTCTTCTGTAGTTACAACAATGCAAAGTTTTATTATTTAGATTATTTTTTATTATTATTACTGGCATTATGCATCAATTCAAAATGAAATTAAAATTTCTTCATTTTTTATTTTATGAAAAATGAGCTATGACTTTTTTTTTGTAAATGGTCTAATTTTACATATTAGCTTAGCATAGATCACTGTATCGGATTAGACGCTTAGCATCTCACCCAAAAATGACCAAAGGGTTTCAGATAATCTACCAATTTAAAGCTTGACAGTTCTGTAGTTACATCGTGTACTAAGACAGACCGAGAATAAAAGGTTGCTATTTCTAGCAACATTAGCCCGATAACTATACTCTCATTCTGACTTTATAATCAAGGAACTTTGCTCCTGTACTACAGACTTAAATTGTACAGACCACAAATAAAAACACAAGAGAGAGAGTCCAGATTTCTTATTTTCATTTTATAAAAGGAACACTCCACTTTTTTGCAAATAGCCTCATTTTACATCTCTCCTAGAGTTAAACAATTGAGTTTTACCATTTTTGAATCCATTCAGCCAATCTCCAGCTGTGTAACTAGGTAACAGTGCTGCGTAATATCACTGTGCATGCTGCCACTATGGTATGGCAACAATGTTCCTTGATTATTATGCCGGAATGAGAATCTAGTGTAGAGGAAAACTATTGAAACATAAATTTCTAAAGACATTCTTTGTGCATAAAGTTATCTAATTTTGGTAGAATTTTTAGTAATAATATATGTTTATAGCATGGTGGCTCAATGGTTAGCATTGGTCACAGGTTCGAGTCCCTGGATGGGCTAGTTGACATTTCTACAGTATGTGGAGTTTGCATGTTCTCTCTGTGTTGGTGTGGGCTTCCTCCGGGTGCTGCGGTTTCTCCCACAGTCCAAACGCATGCGCTATAGGTGAATTGGGTAAACTAAATTGGCTGTAGTGTATGAGTGTGTGTGAAAGAGAGAGAGTATTGGGATTTCCCAGTACTGGGTTGCAGCTGGAAGGGCAGCCGCTGCGTAAAATACATGTCGGAATATTTGGCAGTTCATTCCGCTGTGGCAACCTCTGAAATAGAGACTAAGCCGAAGGAAAATGAATGAATGAATGAATATATGTAGCACAAGTTAACTGGAAACGCGTGCCTCAGTTTCATCTTTCAGATTGCACATCCACTAGAGGGCGCTGTTTGCATTTCTGCTAATATGAAATAGGGAACTTAGGGCACGTTTTGTTGCATTTCAGATCTTTCTTGAACACGTCCAGGAAAAGGCCAAGCTTGTCATAAAGATCAGCTGACCAGTGAACAATTGACCGAAACCCTTCCCTAAACCCAACAAACAGTGTTTTGAAAAGATCTGCATGTAAATAATGCTTTATTTGTGGATCATTTCTCTCTGTAAAAATCACTAGTGTGAAAAGGAACAAAAGCTCCTGTCATCTCACTAGAAGTATTTTTCTTGTTTCACAAAAAACTGAACAAGCATATAATACTTACTTAAAACAAACAAGCAATATTTCTAACTTCAATGTCAGATATGTCTTCTACAGTTGCAAACAGAATTATTCAAACCCCCCTTTTTTTAAATATATTTCCCAAATTATGTTTAACAGATCAAGGAAATTTTCACAGTATGTCTGATAATATTTTTTCTTCTAGAGAAAGTCTTATTTTTTATTTTGGCTAAAATAAAAGCAGTTTTTAATTAAAAAAAAAAAAAAAAAAAAAAAAAAAAAAAAAAACATTTTAAGGTCAAAATAATTAGCCCCTTTAAGCTATTTTTGTTTTCAATAGTCTACAGAACAAACCATCGTTATACAATAACTTGCCGAATTAACCTAACCTGCCTAGTTAACCTAATTAACCTAGTTAAGCCTTTAAATGTCACTATAAGCTGAATTCTAGTATCTTGAAAAATATCTAGTCTAAGACAGACGAGTCTTCGCTGAGGCCAGCTTCCAGCCTCTGCCACTGAGACTGCAGCTCTGCACAAGACGTTTGGCCAGCGGAGGAATTAAAATGGTCGTGCCCAACTGAGCCTGGTTTCTCTCAAGGTTTTTTTTCTTCACTTTTGCCAATTAGTGAAGTTTTTTTTCCCTCTCCGCTGTCGCCTCTGGCTTGCATGGTTCGGGATCTGTAGAGCTGCGCATCGTTGGATTTGCTCTTCAATATTTGGACTCTCAGTAGTGATTATTAAACCACACTGAACTGAGCTAAACTGAACTGAACTTAAACACTACAAACTGAACTACACTGTTCCTATTTACTGTGACCTTTTATGTGAAGCTGCTTTGACACAATCTACATTGTATAAGCGCTATACAAATAAAGGTGAATTGAATTTACTGTCATCATGGCAAAGATCAAATAAATCAGTGATTAGAAATGAGTTATTAAAACTATTATGTTTAGAAATGTGTTGAAAAAAATCTTCTCTCTGTTAAACAGACATTCGGGGGGAAAAATAAACCGGGAGGGGGTTCAAGGGGTTGAATAATTCTGATTGCAACTGTATTTATGGAGAGAAATTAAGTTTAGTTTTAGTCAGACTGAGTCAGATCTTGCATAATAAACTAGCCAAAGGTTAAAAATGCTCAAAGGTCAAACAAAATGCTCAAAAATACAAACAAAAGCACTGTGAAAATAAAACAGGCCAGACTTTTTCAGAATTGGAAGATAATGCACGATTTATTATTCAATTCATATAAGATTTAATTTAATAATCTGATACTGCAAAAGACTAACAGCCTGACCCTCCATAATGTCATTTATTCAAACATGAAAAACACAATTGCTTAAAGAGTGCTTAAAACAGGAAATAACATCTGCCAACAGGGTAAGAAAAATATATGATCTCCTTTTTTAATTGTTTTAAATAAACATTTAGCCTTTTAAGTAAATGTTTCATGATTTAAACCTTTTTTTTTTGACTGGAAAACACAACCCACAGTTACCAAGCAAGACAATAATGTTTTGCTGTCAGGGGGTAAGTTTACAAGAAAACCACTTCCATTTTACTGGTTGCATGTTGTTTGATCCTGTTTTGCTAATAAATGCATGTAATGAAAGTTCTCACTTCGTAAATACACTGTAAAACATATTCGTAAATTAGCAGTTTTGCATATTTTGTGATGAATGTTTTAACGTTTTTGATTTTTCCCTGTTTATTTCTGCTTTTGGGATTTGCATTATTGCATTATAGGAGCTTGATCTTTCTTGCAACAACTTTTAACCTTAAAATGTTTTTAAAAAAGGGACTTTTATGAACATTTTAACAGTTAAAAGTGATATATTGTGTGGGTTTGTGTTGTATATTACACTACAGAAACCTTGTAATAAACTGCAGCACATTTTCAGTTTTTTTACAGACTTATTTCTCTAGATATTATTTCTTATACATTATATCATCTCAAACTACTAAAATGTCAAGAAGAGTAACTTTGTTAAAAGGTGCAGTATGTAAGTTTGACACCCAGTGATTGAACTAGGTATTGCAATCCTGGATCAAAACACACAAGTGCAGGTTGCCAGATTGAGGACCAACAGAAGTGCGCCTAACTGTCAAGCCTAAAGGCTGATTTAAGGCTATTTTAAGTTGTGTTCCAAATAAAAGCAACAGTACGCAATATGTTAGGTTCACCTGCAGAAAGTACTTCAGGTTATGTGTGCGCTTGTTTGTATGTGGGTGTGTCGTTTTACATGTGTATTACAGGTGCTGATGACGTTAGCCGCTGATGCTGGGTTCGTGTCACCAATCGCTGGTCTGAGTAGCATTTAAAACAGCTAATGGCAATGGCGATCTCTCTCTATCTCTCTCTCGCTTTTGCTCTCATGGGTCTCTGTCTTCTAATGCTACTACTACTACTATAAACAGTACTGTTGTTGAGACGGTGAGTGAGTATAAATATCTGGGCACTATTTTGGCTGATAAACTGAACGTTGAGGCCAACGCTAATTTTATCTGTAAAAATGCAAATCAAAGACTGTATTTGAGGAAGTTGAAGGGATTTAATGTGGATAGGCTTCTTCTTAGGACATTTTAATCGTCTGTTATTGAGTCTCTTTTAACTTTTGCTGGGATGGCAATTTGAGGGTGACTAGTAAAAACAGACTTTTAAAAATTGTTCATCAATCTCAAAAGATCTTGGGCATAAATCTTAACAGTATTGGACAAGTGTATGAGGAGAGAGTCATAAAGAGGGCTAGGTCCATAATAGCAGATGAGAACCACTCGCTTTATTTAAAGATTTGCCTCCTGCCATCAGGCAGAAGATATACTTATTCTAGACCGGCAAGGTCAAACAGATATTTGTATTCATTTGTTCTGCAGTTGGGTAACTAAACAAGCTTTAACTTTAAGTTTTTTTTTCCATGATTAATTTCATTGTTTACTGTTATTTTTATGTTGTTGAGTGTGTCATCTGTCAGCTATTGCTGTAATGGCCCGTTTCCACTGAGTGGTGCGGTACGGTTCGGTTTGGTACGCTTTTATGCCCGTTTCCACTGTCAAAAGGCGTACCAAACCAAACCGAACCGTACCACTTTTTCGGCACTCTTTCGAAAGGGTACCAAATACGAGAAAGGGTACCAAAAGGCAGAGCTAGACTCGCAGCTGAACACTATTGGTTTACAGAGATACGTCATTCGCTTACGCAACAAGCCAGAATGAAAACAAAAAACCCGCCATGTTTAAAATACACAGCGAGGGATTATAGCGGAATTATAAATACATATAATAACGAGTCATGGTCGATCTGGGCTCAAACAAACCTTGTCGTTGTCTTGATGAACAGCCACAAATCCACATTTTCAAAGCAGAATATCTGAATTCATCAATGTTTTTCAGATCAACAAAAATGTTCACTGTGCATGTTTCTGAAATATCTGCAAACATATGCTGCTATTTTTATGTTTTAGAAGAGTCTAAAACTTACAAACAGCACCTTTAAACTGTAGAGTTGAATTTTGAACATCAAAAGTCGACAGAGCAGAGATCAACATCCCATAATGCAATTCACAATCGTAAATAAACAGAAAACACTTGTAAATCACAAGATACACAAACTCTTAAC
>NC_079439.1:5080150-5085150 GCF_903798145.1 Danio aesculapii
GCCTGGTCAGTTAAACCTAGTCTGCTCTGCCTGGACAGTTAAACCTAGTCTGCTCTGCCTGGACAGTTAAACCTAGTCTGCTCTGCCTGGTCAGTTAAACCTAGTCTGCTCTGCCTGGTCAGTTAAACCTAGTCTGCTCTGCCTGGTCAGTTAAACCTAGTCTGCTCTGCCTGGTCAGTTAAACCTAGTCTGCTCTGCCTGGACAGTTAAACCTAGTCTGCTCTGCCTGGACAGTTAAACCTAGTCTGCTCTGCCTGGACAGTTAAACCTAGTCTGCTCTGCCTGGTCAGTTAAACCTAGTCTGCTCTGCCTGGACAGTTAAACCTAGTCTGCTCTGCCTGGACAGTTAAACCTAGTCTGCTCTGCCTGGACAGTTAAACCTAGTCTGCTCTGCCTGGTCAGTTAAACCTAGTCTGCTCTGGCTGGTCAGTTAAACCTAGTCTGCTCTTATTGGTAAGGTAAACATACTCTGCTCTTATCGGTCAGATGACACTACTTTGCTCTAATTAGTCAGTTGATATTACTCTGCTCTGATTGGCCAGTTGAACAAACTTTGCTCTGATTGATTAGATGCCACTACTCTGCTCTGATTGGTCAGTTGACGATACTTAGCTCTGATTAGTTAGTTAAACCTACTGTGCTCTGATTGGACATACTCTCCTCTGATTCATCAGGTGGCTTTGTTCTGATCGGTCAGTTGATATTACTCTGGTCTGATTGGTCAGACAACACTACTTAGCTCCAATTTGCCAGAGATTCTTCATAGTCTATTGCTAATTACCTGTCCAGTAATCAGTTTTTCTGCATTAAAGCACGCATGTATTTTCCGCTACACTTTGGAGAAAAAAAAGTTTTAGTATCTATGTATTAATCTGTAGTAGAGCACATTTGTTTTGTGTAAAAAATAATTGCACACATCACCTTCAATATAATCATCTATTAACATTTAGTGAAACGGTTACAGTTTTATAACCAGGAATGAAGAACTTTTCACAACACACCTAAACGTGTCCAGAAGAGGTATGAATATAAACTGCAGATTCCTAATTATAAACCGCTGCGCAGTGCTGAATATTGCACAGAAAGTGGATCTAAATCAATCAGAGCACTGTGTAAAAACCACGGCTGCTAGTTCATTACATCTGACATGGCGTTTCTGTGCCATGACTAAAGGTTTCCAAATCATATCAATGTGAAAATTTTAAATTATTAGCACTAATCAAATGAAATACATGTGTGAATTTATTAAAAACACGTTCTATACAGGCTATAGTAAATGTCAGCGCTGGCTGGACTTTAAGCTCCCTTTATATGAAATTTGAAGGAGAAAAACACTGCTTTTTTAAAAATAACACTAAATAATAATGGCTTGTTGATCACTTGATGTAGGGCGTCACAGTGGCGCAGTGGGCAGTACTAATGCCTCACAGCAAGAAGGTCGCTGGTTTGAGCCCCGGCTTGATCAGATAGCATTTCTGTGTGGAGTTTGCATGTTCTTTGAGTGGGTTTCCTCTGGGTGCTCCGGTTTCCCCCACAAGTCCAAACACATGCGCTATAGGGGAATTGGGTAAGCTAAATTGGTCGTAGTGTATGTGTGTGAATGAGTGTGTATGGGTGTTTCCCAGTGTTGAGTTGCGGCTGGAAGGGCATCCGCTGTGTAAAACATACGCTGGATAAGTTGGCGGTTCATTCCCCTGTGGCGACCCCTGATTAATAAAGGGACTAAGTCGAAAAGAAAACGAATGAATGAATGAACAATCACTTGATAGAAACAGTCTGCAGAAACACTTTGATTGACATTCTCCCTTTGTACGTGTCATCAGAAGAAAGCCCCACCCACTAGTGACCATCTCTCCCTCATTATCATAGGATGTTAATCTTGTTTTTGAATCTGCCACTATGCTGACACACAGGCATTTGTAGCTCCGCCCCTCTCTTGAAAAGTGCACAATCTCATTTAAATATAAAGCGACAGTCACCAAAATGACACAATTAGGATCAAAGCCTAAAAGGGTCAGTTACATAGCGTTAGGAAACATTTTCTGTGTGATATTTTGAGCTGAAACTTCACACACACACACTCTAGGCACATCAGAGACTTATTTTACACTTGTTAAAAGAGACATAATAGGTCCCCTTTCACAAAGAGAAACAAAGAGGACTATAGAAGGCGTGATCAATCCCTGCTCCTGGAGATCGACCTTCCTGCAGATTTCAGTAGCAACCCATAACAAACACACCTGCCTGTAATTATCAAGTGCTGTTCAGGTCCTAATTAAATGGTTCAGGTGTGTTTGATCAGGGTTGGCGCTGAACTTTGCAGGAAGGTTGATCTCCAGGAACAGGGTTGAGCACCACTGGACTATAGAATACCCATGTAAATACACACCTTTGCAATTTTGACGAAGTGGCTCAAGATCTCAGCGCGGATCTTCAGCGTTTGTGCAGTGAGGATTTCCCGAACCAGCCAGAAGCTCACCTGGAGACAAAAAACAATGGGAAAAAATTAAATGTGCAAAAAAAATTCATAAATTTTAAACATTGCTGAGAAAATGCTCACGTCATGCGACAAATGTTTGCTATGTCCAAATGTTTCTAGTTTTTTGTCTTAAGTCACGGTTTTATATTTGCAGTAAATAGCCAACAGTTCATTTTATAAGAACATATTTTTTTATATTGCAAAAATCATTAGAATAATAATTAAAAAGAAAGACATGTTCTAAAACTTCCTACCGTAAATATAGAAAAACTTAATTTTTGATTAGTCATATGCAATGCGAAGAACTAGTGCTGAGAAAAAGTTAATCATGACTAATCGCATCCAAAATAAAAGTTTGTTTTTACTTATGTGTGTGTGCTATGTATGTTTATTATATATAAATACATGAATCCACACATAACGAAATAATAATTTATACGGATGGATGGATGGATGGATGGATGGATGGATGGATGGATGGATGGATGGATGATGGATGGATGGATGGATGGATGGATGGATGGATGGATGGATGGATGATGGATGGATGGATGGATGGATGGATGGATGGATGGATGGATGGATGGATGGATGGATGATGGATGGATGGATGGATGGATGGATGGATGGATGGATGGATGGATGGATGGATGGATGGATGGAATAAAGTAGTTTTAAATTTTTTTAAAACCATTTTAAGGTCAAAATTATTAGCCCCTTTAAGCTGTCATCAAGGCAAAGATAAAATAAATCAGTTATTAGAAATCTGCTCTCCGTTAAACAGAAACAGGGTCTAATAATTCAGGGGGTTTTATAATTTTGACTATTTATATACACTTATATACAAAAAAAATCAGTAATTTTACGGTTTATTTCTGGAAGCTGGGGTGTAACCCATAAAATAAAGGCTGTTAAATTACAGAAATTTACTGTAAAATAACAGAGGTTGCATTACAGAAATTTACCAGAAATTAAAATTTAAGGAAATTTCTATAATTTAATGTCAGTTATTTTACAGTAAATTTCTATAATTAAACGGCTGTTATTTTACATTTTTTTAAATGTAAATAAACCATAAATTACAGATTTTCCTCTACGGTGCATATATATATATATATATAGTTTTCATGTATGTGTGAATATCATGTATATATGTATAAAACACACAAAAATATTATGTTAAAACAAACTTTTATTCTAGATGTGATTAATCGTAATTAACTTTGCTCAGCACTACTTAGAAATTAATCTGAATACCTTTAAAAGTGAGTTTCTAATTATTTAGATTTTTTTTTTTTTAAATCTTCAGATACCAGATTTTCATAAAGTCATATCTCAGCCAGATATTGTCCAATCCTAACAAACCATCCATCTTATTTATTCACATAATGTATAAATCTCATTTATTACACATATGTCTGGTATGTGGTACACAGCACATATTAAGATGATTTCTGGAGGATCATTTGACACCAAGGACTGCAATAGCGAAGCTAAAAAATTAGGTTTAAATCACAATTTAGAAATTTGATTTTCACAATATCTCAATCCTAAAACAGCTCATTTAACGTCTAATAACATTTTGACCCTTTTTTTTTTTTACTGATTTTAGTGAGCTTTTTACTTAAATGAATGCAGAACATGCAGATAAGAGAACAATTAGTTATGCATAATTGGAGAGAAATCAATAATACATTAAAAATGCTGAGTTGTCATAACTCAACCTTGGGTCAAATAAGGACTAAATTAATATGCATGGCTAAGAACTTAATTTGAAAAACTTTAAAAGCAATTTTCTACATTTTTTGATTGTTTTGAATCTTCAGATTCCAGATCTTCAAATAGTCATATCTCAGCCAAATATTGTCTAATCATAACACACTACACATCAACTGAAAGCTCATTAATTCATCTTATTTATACCCATGATGTATAAATCTCATTTACTACTCTTATCTGATATGTATGTAGTAAATAGCACATATTAGAATGATTTCTGAAGGATCATGTGACAAAGAGGACAGCAATAATGATGCTAACAAAATCAGGTTTAATTCACAAGAATAAAGTACATTCTGCAATGAATCCATTAGAAAACAACTATTTTAAACTCTAATAATATTTCGCCAAGTAGTCCTAGTGAACATGCTGTTTTAAAGAGTAATAAGCAGGTGTATTTATGTACAAAAACAATAAGTTATTAAATAATGGAAGAGAAATCAATGATACACTAAAATGCTGGGTTAGATATAAACCAAAGTAATAAACATGGCTAAGAGCTTAATTCGAATGACTTTAAAAAGGATTTTCTAAAGATTCAGATTTGTTTAAACTCTCAGATTGCCAATTTTCAAATAGTCATATCTGCTGAAATAACTAATGCTGGGTTGTTGTCATAATCCACACAGTGTTAATTTTCTTTCAATTAAATTTGAATGACACTTTTCAATCCAATGGTTGAATCCATATTTGACCCAATGTTGGTTTCAAAAACAACCCCTCTAGAAAAAGAACGATCACA